>NC_084708.1:21178202-21478202 GCF_033807575.1 Cydia pomonella | reverse complement strand
TTGGCACTACCGATGGCCACTTCCCTTCTTTCTTGGAATACCTATAGAATGTTTTATTTGATATTGACAAAAATTTGAGTTTTATACCCTACCGTCGACGCAATGCAGACATACGAAAAACTACTGAAATCAACATGCAAAAGTCAACCCAAAAGGGGGTTGAAAATTTGTATAGAAAATGTGTAAATATTTTTATTTAATATATAATACCGTCCTCGAAAGTGATGATAACTGGCCAATCGTAATCGAAGACTTTAGTGTCAGTACCACCATCTGCATTATTAACTCACCAATCGCAAACCTTACTGCATCGACATAAAGACTACAATTGGTCAGTTAAGAGTACTAGCACTCATAAATATATCGTGTGTACGCACATGTGGCAGCATGGTTGCATTTTTATCACCTGTCACTATGCCTGTCACTTTCGCACTTACATCGTGCGAGGGTTGTGAACACGTTGTAAGGCAGTACGCCGATCCAAACGTTCTTGAGCAGTTGCAGTTGCCGCAGGCTCTGACGAATTGCTGCCTCCGCGTCGTCACTAACGACATCCTTCATCGCCATGTTGTTTAGATCTGATCTGAGGATATGTTATATGAGCCTGTATGGACATACATAGGGTATCCTACCTTGTGAACACGTTGTAAGGCAGTACGCCGATCCACACGTTCTTGAGCAGTTGCAGTTGCCGCAGGCTCTGACGAATTGCTGCCTCCGCGTCGTCACTAAGGACATCCTTCATCGCCATGTTGTTCAGATCTGAAGAAATTACGTCATAATGTTTTACACAGAACATAACTCATTGACTGTGAAGCTTCGGTCGTAGCCGATAACATGGGTTTCCCGATTTGAAGCGAAAACGCTACGAAAAAGCGAAACGACAATGTTTTGAATGTCTTTGAATGGGTCAACACGTTTGCCAGCGGTAGTATAATAAAACTCTTATTAATTGTAAATTGTCAGTTTAGCCTTAACCAATAATATCGCCAGTGAGACATCACTCAATTTCAAATAAATACGAATTTCATCAAAATCGGCTTAAGGTAGTTTTAGGTAAATGTGCGATTAGTTTGTGTTTTAGATATAAAATTATGTCTATTCTAATTCTAAAACAACTAGAATTCTTTCTTGCTTAGGAAAATAAAATGCTTTACTGTACCATCCCTCCATCCCTGTTGAGAGTACAAACATAGTACAACTAATATCTGCCCTTAATATGATTCCTCAGCTGGAAAAATAAATTGCTGTATATGTTGATTGCTTCCCAGAAAAGAAGACTAGGTTACGTTAGAATTTGGAATGGCCTTAGGTTTTACCAGAAGATCGTATGTTGTCGAGTATCTGCGCGCGCTGCTGCCGCATATGCGCCGCTAGATGTGTGTGAGCGAGAGCGCGAAGCTGTTGTACGTGGTCCACAAAGCTGACGGGGTACTGCATGCGCCGGCCTTCCATCAAAATCAGCCACTTGTCCCCGAAGGTTTGCAGGTGGTGTGCTAGGAACATGCAGTTGTTGTGGAACAGCGCTGGAACAAGGCAAGATGAAGAAACATTAAAAAAAGGAATATAAATATGTATAGACTGAAATAGATGTCATATACAAAAGAAAGCGGCCACGGCTTCTAGTGCCCAGCCCTAGGGAGTTTGGGATATTTCTTTCGTAAGATACCTATTTCTGTTTATAATTTAATTTAGTGTGACTTTTAGTAAACACAAAATATTTAATAAAATAATTTGATTTGTTGGATTACTTTGATGTTTAACATATAATAATTGAGGTGGTCTGTAAATAATAACTTTGCTTTTGTAAACCAAATAAATCAGTCATTCAATCATTCATCAAATCATTAAACATTAACAAAGCTTTAAAAATTGTCTTTTTTTTTATTAATTCTATAGCTGATTAGACCAGGATGGCAATACCTAAGTTTATGTAAATGACTGAAATCATTAATTATTTTCCCTACTTTAATGGGAAAAAAAAACACTTTGTGATACTAACCAACATACTGAGGAATGGTCTGCAGATAATTCTCATGATGATAAGGTACCACAGCGTCATACAACTCAAACACAAGCCTTGTTGTATTGTACAGTTTCTTGGAGACCACGTCTGAGCACTGCACTGCCTGCTCCATCATCACGTACACCAGGTCCAGCAACTCTTGAGCCGTCTTCGATATCATGCACCGGGGAAAGTAGAACAAGCTTTTAGGCAGCGTCTCGTCAAACACTTTTAAGGCCTCCTCTGTACTTTTATCTAACTTCGAGGTGCTTGGTGTCTCTGGGTCCGCTGGTATGCTTTCCACACCAATAGACATTGTCACACTCAAATCTTTCAGCATGATAGCTCTAGCTGTTTCAAGAAAGTACTGACTGGACTTGTTAGCAAACAGTATGTCAATATCTTTCATGTATGCTAATAATGAGTATTTGTCTTTATGAAAGAATTTCACTATTGAAAGGAACCGCTGGAAATCCTCTATCTCTGCAGTTATCTTCCCATATGTTTGCAAGTCATTTAAGTTATTTGGTATAGTGTCTAAAAGGCAATCTTTGACAAGTATATCAATGAATTCTACAGCAATTGTCTCACCTATAAGTGTCATCAAAGTCATGTGATAGTCAAAATCTACATTTAATTTGTTACTCAGAAAATGGAAGAGTATTCTCAAGTTAGCTATGACATTGTCGTAAGGAGGATTCTTCTGTTTATGGTTTATGGTTATGGTAACTTGATCATCGGTTTCTGCATAAACTGTGCAGTCAAAGTGTATGATTGGTTCTAAGACATCTTTTAGAAGGAACTGGGATACATGTTTAACCTTTTCCATTAGTCTCTTGCACTTGCAGAGGGCATTCAATGCATCAACAACTACAAGTCTCTCCTCCATGTTGAAACTAATGGTAACTTCCGTTTTCTTGGCCCCACTCTTAATGTTGTATGCTATCATCCTATCCCATAGTATGTACAAGTCACGCAGCAGGCTCTCTAATATTAATTGTGCATTTTGTTTGGTGGTGTTGTAAATGTCCAGGCTAGTGAACCCTTCTGCCGGGTTCTCCAAGAACTGCAGCAAATCATATACGGATTCACAGGCACGGTTGAAGCTTTTATCAATCCTGCCAGATTCAAATTCTTTAACATAGTTCCCACAAGTCACTACATCATAGATTAGGTTAATGGCAAAGTTTACGGTTTGTAATTCTTTGGTGAGCTGATTTTGTTTATCTATTGCCTGAAGGATATCAGCCATTGTTTCCCCTTCTATCTCCTCCCTGCAGGCTTCCATCTCTTGCACCAGGGCACCACTCTCGGCACACAGCTCATTGCTCTCAGTAACGATTGCCGAAATGTCATAGTCAGCATTGCTAAGGAAGTCTCTAGTGTCAGCTTTGAGCTTTTCCAATTCTTTATTGATAAGTTCAATTTTATCTGAAGGTTTCCAAGTGTTACATTCAGTGCTATCAAAAATAGTTTGCAAAAGTGAATCTATATCGTAATCTGCCATTTTTAATTTTTTCTTTTGGATCTGTCCTTCTTAATACTAGGTTCAGGATACCTGTCCCTTTTGGGGGACCTGTGTCGCGAGTGCTTGTGAGCGGCCCGCGAGCTGTGGTACTTGTTTGAGCTCACCGCATTCCGCAGCGTGTTAACAAGGAAGCGTTTGTTCGTTTTCTGCTGGGGTCCTTTGACCCAACCAGAAGGGCCCACGATTTCGGCTCTTGCTGCCCCTTGAACCGCTTCCCGCATCAGTTCCTCAACGGCTAATCTGAAAGTGTACATTCACAAATAAATCTAACTGGAAATCAATCGGTATACAGCCAGTGTATGGAAATTGTGTTACTTCTCTAGAGCTTCGTCGTCTAATGGTTCTTGTTCCGGTTTTTTGGTAGTATCTTCCTTCTCGGTCATAGTTTAATTGAGTGCTATGATAAATTTAACACTATACTACTTATAAAATAAAGAAAGCTTAAATTATTTCACACATTTTCGCCTGATATCATCTTTAATCGTTTTCGAACAAGGAATACAAACACGTATTTTTGACACATGTAAAATCGCGTTCATTGACATTGACTAGACAAAAAAAAAACCTTTCACAACGAATGACTGCCAGAAACTTTTATTTTATTTATTAACTATAACTTAAAGTTTACAATCTATCTGAGAAATGTAAATACATTAATATATTAATTATTTTTGCAGTAACAATATTTAGGGTATACTTCTTTACAAGAAGCAAGTCAGTTTCGTCTCAATAAAGTGATCGCCACCGTCGTAGGGTAATCATTTTTGTTTGCTGGCAATAAGATTGGTTGCGTGGAGTGAAACGTCAGCCACGTACATTCACCTGTCAACGTAACCTTTCTCATTTCTTAATTTATTGTGTATTAAAATAAGCTCGATAACAGGTAATGCTTGTAAATTTTACATTTTATTTTCCCTTTGTGTATAATTTCATCCCTGGCTAGTGTTGCAGTGATGAACTACATTAGTTTCATTTATAAATTCTCAGTTTTCGTTACACATCGATAACGGTACCAAAATTTACTTATTACAGTTAAAATGTCTGCGAAACTATTGTCGCTCGTGCTGATCATCGCGGCGGCGGTGACGGCCGATGAGGAGACGGCGGCGGCGCGCCTGCTGGTGTCTAAGCAAGTGTTGAACAAGTACCTGGTCGAGGACATGGATATTCTGATTAAGTACACGTTGTACAACGTTGGGACGGCGCCGGCGGTGGACGTAAAGCTGGTGGACAACGGGTTCCACCCGGAGGTGTTCACGGTGGTGGGCGGGCAGCTGTCGGCGCAGATCGACCGCATCCCGCCGCAGACGAACGTGTCGCACGTCGTGACCGTGCGCTCCAACCGTTACGGATACTTCAACTTCACGTCGGCTGAGATCACCTACAAGCCCAGCGAAGACGCTACTGAGGTTAGTACACTAGTTATGTAGATATGTAGTGCCATATGCACTTCTAATTTTGAGAACATCTAAATAGAGCAAACATTCAAAGTTTCCATCAGGAAATACCAGTACATCTGCACCATACACAACCACTGTAATTCTAATGCTTTGTTTTGTCCTTAAGACTAGTAAGTTTAGGGTCCCCAGCAAGCTCAGTTCTCTATCATCGGGGATAGTGCAATACCGCGCAACTAACAAAGTCGAAAGAGTTCGAAATTCAAACAATGTACAAGGTAATTGTAACTTGCTGCATTTGTATGTCATAGTTTATCACGAATAAATGCTATGATTTCTGATTTCATTTATTATTTACACGATATTGCACTATCCCCGACGCTATACAAACATAGTTACACTCTCATTTTAAAACAACTTGCTAGATTGCTCTGAAACTTGTATTTGTACTTACAATAGGATAAGATATCGCCGTGTGGTGCCGGCGTTTTAGAATAGCAACACCCCATCTCATCCCGTGGGTGTCGTAAAAGGCGACTAAGGGAAACCGACGTATGGGCAGCAGCGTCCGTCGTGTATTGATATCAACACCTACTGCGCTCCCAATTCGTATATTCAACTAAAATATCTATAATCAAACCCCCATTTCAAATCAAAAATCCCATATTCTTTAACTCGCTTATCTTACTACAATCTAAAACCAAAAAAAAATTTCGCAACACACACCAACTCCAAAATAATCATTTCAAACACAAATCTCAACCAGGGCCCATGGCCGCCCGTACTCAATGCGGGGACCATGGGTCCGTCAAAGCTCAATCACTAAAACAACGCCGCCGGGTCTCTAAACTGAGCATCACCATTGCTTCTTGACTGATGGTGATGCCGGCCCCGGCATCGCATAAATCAAAACAGTCTTTCGAAATGTCACCGCGGACACAGGGTCGCCCGTATCATTAGCGAGGGCCCTGTGTCTTCAATCGACACTATAAAACCTAAAAAAAAAAAAATAATAAATAGGATAAGATATATCTTGTCCTATACTTAGTTTAAGTAGCTTCAGATACCATAGTTAAAAAAAATACAGGGAATTTAAGTTTTTCAGACAAAACTTGTTTTTGCTCTATTTTGTTTGTTTTATAAACTGGAGCTATAATAAACTAATTACAGGACTAGATATACCTCATGTCATTATATGTGCAAAGTTTCATTACAATCCAACTCATAGTTTTAAAATGAGAATGACACTCTGTTTGAATGGGAAGGTGAAGCTTTCCGGGGACTCTCTGTCTGTCTTGCCAGTTTTTCGTAAATAACATTAAGTAAACAAACAATGCACTAGCTTCACTTAATTGTTATGAACCCAGTGATGTTATTTAAACCCAATAATAAATTATACAGAAATGATTGAGCGCTGGTGGCCTAGCAGTAAGAGCATGCAATTTGCAATCTGGAGGCCGCGGGTTCAAACCCCGGCTCGTAGCAATGAGTTTTTTGAACTTATGTACGAAATATCATTTCATATTTACCAGTCGGTTTTCGGTGAAGGAAAACATCGTGAGGAAACCGGACTAATTCCAACAAGGCCTAGTTTACCCTCTGGGTTGGAAGGTCAGATGGCAGTCGCTTTCGTAAAAACTAGTGCCTACGCCAAATCTTGGTATTAGTTGTCAAGCGGACCCCAGGCTCCCATGAGCTGTGGCAAAATAAGGCACAATAACTAGTCTTGGTACTCTTGGTAGTGTATTTTCCAATAATGAAATGGTTAATTTCAAATGTATATATATTTTTTTATTTGCTCTGCTATTGGAAGAGTTGAGATGTGAAGTCTGCATCATAGTTCCTGGGGTTAAATCATCTTGTTAGATTGTAATAAATTAATTATGTAACTGAAGTTTCGTTTTGGGCAAAAAACTGCCAAATATTTTGGCTGCACAATAACTTAATTTAGGATACACCCAATGTCTTGGTTTCAGGTTCGGTTTCGATTTCGGCAACAAAACCAGTTGCATAAATTACAAGTAAACTAATAAATTTAAATGACTTATTTCCAGCTCCAACATGCCATCAGCAGCTCCCCCGGCGAGGGCGCCATCGTAGCCCACAAGGACTACGACCGCAAGTTCTCCTCCCACATCCTGGACTGGGCCGCCTTCGCTGTCATGACACTGCCCTCCCTCGCCATCCCCTTCGGCCTCTGGTGGTCCTCCAAGACCAAGTACGAGAAACTCAGTAAACCTAAGAAGAATCATTAGATAGGTTTCAATTTGACCTAAGGATAAAAGTTTCAATTTATTTCATGACACGCGGCAAATCTAAGAATTATACATTGTGTAATTTATTAATTTTGGGCTTTCTTAATTCTTAGTTACTAGAAAAGTCCAAGTTGAAAATTTTCATCTTTAGGTTTGGTATAAACCCATAAAGACAAGGCTGAAGAAATCATGTAAATAATTATTGACGCTGACACTTTAGTGTGTAGGCATTTTGTGTTTATTTATTTGATTTTAAAGCTATGGGCAATTTTTTATCTATATGGATAATGGTTTCAAGTTGTTAGATGCATTTATCAAGTATTGAGAGAGAATTGGGATAAAGTTACTCCGATACCAGTAAGTAAACTGATGTAGATTTTGTTACCATTGACATGTATCTGTTGAGACTTCTATCTATATAGTTAGAAAGCATTTACATTTAAAATAGATAGACTAAGGCAGTCATTATTGTGACCATTGCTAATGTTGTGTATGAATTATTTAGAAATAATGTCTTATTATCATAGAAATAAAGTTTAAATTAGGTTATCTTTGGTAAATGAGGTTGTGTTTTTATTGTTACCAATATGTTTATTGCTCTCATTTGTAAATTAAATACTATATTACCGAATTAGAAAGCTGCTTAGTTGGATGGATTTCTAGTTAATTCATTAATGCATCATTAGCAGTGGTTAATAGTCTCATCACTTCACTTGTTCATCCGCCATTTTTACATTGTTATTAATTTATAAAGTATGAACAATAAAGTATAATTTTACTGTCTGAAATATATTTTGATTATATACTCCCAAGCATAAACAAAGCCTAGTTTATCCTCGCGTTTGGAAGAAGTGTCAGTTAGTGGCAATCGCTTTCTGAGCGAAATTTACAAATAAACCTTCCTAAAAAAAAGCAAATGATTAATCCAACGCAATGAAACGGATGAACCAATTTCGATAAAACATGTTTAAGAGCCATCGCTAGAAGTGGTGATCCAAGAAGCAGCGTAGGGTGAAGGAGGCTACTATAGATTCTACGCGAAGAACAGCGTCGTCGGCGAAATAGCAGTCGGCGCTATGCTCGAAGTTATACCTACATCGGCAACTTGTACATTTACTAAACCGGGAGTTACTCCAGCACCATGAACCATTGCTTGATGCCGAAATTGCCAAGGTTCTAGATTTCGTGATATCCCCATTTAAAGGCCGGTGCATACTGAACGCGTGTGTATAGAAGTGCAGTGCCCGTTGTAATATATGGATCCTTAAGACAGACGGTTGCCGTCGCGCCTCGTACGCGGGCACGGCTCCGATATTTTAGTGCTAGCGCGAGTGTGTGTGTTTTTTGTGTGCTCTTTTAGTAGTAGGCCCAGTGGAGTAGAATGTGGTCTTTTCAACTATTTTTATTAAGAAAAATCCACCGAAACAAGGCCAGAAAGATGATTGTTTTAGTGAAATACCTCAACCTTGTAACGACGAAAACAATGCACGGCCGTCTGTTTACTAATTTACTCTACTGATTACAATAGCCGCAATACGACTGTTTTATCATGACGTGTACTCGCATTTGTTCCGCGAGCGGATAGCCACGAAACGAACCACTGCGTTCGTCTATTTGCCTGTACTTATCACTCTTGCAATTCGAACGAAAGGGGGCACAGAGACGAATGCCAATTTTCAATGTTCGTGGCAGTCCCGGGGGGTTTCCATGCGAACCAGGGCAGTGCAATCAGCAACAGACTCATTGGCTAAGTGGTTGAGGTGTTCAAAGTGGTCTTGATATTACTTTATTGTTACTTAAGACAACAAGAGCGTGTGTAGATTATTTTGAACGCTTAGCCACCTTTGCTGCTGAATGCACAAATAATAACCACCAAACTTAGGTAGACGGTCATGACTTTTTTTCGACGATTTGTTTTTATGATTTCAACAATGTGCCGTCTAATTTAACCCTTTGATTGACCCCCAAAGACATCAACTAAAGCGCACGGCTACGCTACAGCCCCATATCAACATTTTGTGCTTACCGACAAGATTCACGATGACGCATATAGACACACGATAGGCTTGGCATTCAAAGGGTTAAAACGCGGTACGCCGACGACGCCGACATTAATTAATGAGGCCATAAAAGCGTCATTTATTATGAACTTTTTGAATACTTAGTTCGTATTTTACTATAAGCCGAATTACGCTCCTGCCCCCTTCCTGAAAATACGAATATAAGTAAAATGAAAAATGTCTTAGTTAAAAATGTTTTTATTTAATAGCTTAGTGTTAACTAACATTACTAGTGCAAAACAATATAAGAAGAGTTAGTGCTTTGCTTTCAGTTTATTATTTATACAGTAACATTAAGGCTAAAATTAGTTACTTATGCGTTTAGATTAGCCATTTGACCGCCTATGACGTCAATTGACGCGCGCGGCTACCATCCCATGATCAACCTTCGTGCATTCCGACAACGTTCACGATGACGTGCCGTGCACGATAGGCGTGGCGTTCAAGGGGTTAAAGCTTGGCTAACAAAAGTTGAATCCACTAGAGGCAGTCTGCTAACTTTGCACATGCTTTGCACCGTAAATGTCACATTGTCATAGAAATTTGTCATTAACGATGACATTGCCACACTTTGTCATTTAAAATGCCATGCAGACTTGCGGAGTTCTCTTGGTCCGACATATTTTACGCGGTCACATACGTCAATGACGTGATATACCTAAATAATACCCAACGCACAGTAAAGTTTGCTTGGCTTGGCTACCTCTTTTGCAACAGAGCTGAATCGGTCAAGATTCAATTAGGTATTTTTACATGATGATAATCAAGTGGATACAGCTTTCGTTAGTCATGACCCTATTTAAGTAAAGGTACTAAATTAACTACTTAAGTAATACTACAATTTAGCTTGCCAATTATAAATGTACTACAATGAATACTTTTCGCCGATACCATTAACAATGTTATTGATTAAAAAAAAGCGAAACCCGATCATCATATAATACATCAACGATGAGCGCATCGACCTAATATCACAAATATTTTATACCTACACTAATACACACTAATTACGTTACAAGGATTTCCTATAGTTCGTAACTTGTTCAAAAAATACATACTTGTTTTTATGAACCTAGATTGAAAAGTAACCCTTTCACTGCCATTTTTCATATGCAAATTTCACTGACACAACACACGTCTACACTATTGAATTATAAAGATAATGTAAACCCTTATTTGAAATATATATTTGCTGTAACGAATAAAGTGGCAAAGTGGTACCTAAACTGACGTTCGCACGCGGGCGTGTATCTAATTTAATTACCGCCTTATCTTTAATTTTTATAGTTATTTTTACGACTAAGTATATTTATGATTTTTTTTTTCTACGGCAACTAGCGTTAGCTTAGTGCAATAAAATACTGAACTAAATATTAGGTACCGCTTTAGTCGTTGTTTTCGCAACTCACGACAATGACCATAGAGTATTCCAGGTCCATGACAACGACACCTTTATGCGTTCTTGGCGTTGAAAGGGTTAAGAAAACAAAACCTTGTACCTTTAGAATATACAATAACATGAATTACATTGATTTTAAACAATTCTTACAACGTAGGTACTAATTTGGTTGGTCAATACATGGTAAAAGGATAAATCAGTACAACCATAGCGTCACTGTCGGCCCGATTCGAAGAATGCAATACGATAAGTTCTGGTTTAGATAAGTTCTCATTTAGATATGGTTTATCTGTCGTATAATTGACAGAAGTAGCTCGATTCGGGTAACCAATGTCATTTTGACGTTAGAAATATCGTAGATGGATCTTATTGGGATCACACGGAATCGAAATACTTAAACGTCAATTTTGACATGTCGTTTAGTTATCGATCTTTTAAAGATCTTTCCAAGATCTTAAACGTGTCTTAATCATTCTTCGCATCGGGCCGTGTAACACAGTATAGTGCAGTTCATAACTAAGTCAGAGTTACAACTTTTGTACTTAATGCTAACAAAACCCTACCTTTGATTAAAGAATTTATCTATTGCCGTTCTCGGCGTTCTCTGATTTATCGATTTATCGACCACAATCAGGGCCAATTGCACAGACCACAATGTGATCTACTGTCACTCAGCACCCAGAGACGCTTATTGCTCTCCCGCCCATGATGGCGGTTGTCAATGTCATAATGTGCGAGCTTGACAGATGTCAACAGGCGGGTTAATGTACGAAAATCTATGTGAACAGAGTCTCTTCTTTCAGCAGCACATTTTAGATAACGTTTTTCAAAAGTCCGCACACGAAGTGTCTTCATAGCGTAGCGTATGAGATTTTGATTTTGACACACGCTTTAAAAAACTTCTGACATAAGCAAATAATAAAAAATCTTCATCTGGCGAGTAAGTAAGATCGTAGATACATCCGCCGAAGACAGACTCCGGCGACTACATGATTTCAACTAATGAGATTTCACTTATAAAACGCTTATATACGCGACGCATGGTGCCCAAAACCCCTAGTGTAAATTTATTCGATAGCGTGACGTGACTTACGCGATTGCGTTACTTAAGACTCATTTTGTATGGGATTTAGAAACAGCGCGCCAAGCGGGACGTTTTGGAAACTGAAAATCCCATACAAAATGAGATTAACGCGTACGGCACGTCACGAATTCACGATATCGAATATACACTAGGGGTACACGTACTCGTAACGTTTTTACGATACGTTTACGTTTACGCTTCGTGTGCTAATGCTAAGAGCCTTAGTTAAAATAAAATAGATCGATCACACAGCACAGTTAACTAAGAAAATTACGTTTTCGCAGGAAAATTTGGAAAATATTTTGTACTCGAGAGACGTCACTGGATTAACTCTAGGATTAAGTAATGGATTATAAAAATGGTCTATCCTGTTCGCCAAGCGTTGCATATGAAGATTTTGTAGAGTAAAGTGAAGTGAGGGAACTAATCTTTTACAGGCTCAAAGTCGGTAGTGAAAGTAATCACACTGAAGGCTGAACGCAGTGACTCATATACTGGCCGTGGCACCGCCATCGCATGTCTCTGTGCTTCTATATTTACAAACGTCTTACGTGCCTAATATTAGCGCAGTCAACAGTGATTCTTGTAGCTGGAAGATTACGGTCACATTTTGGCAATCACCGTAGAAAAAAATGCCTTTTATATGACCAGTCCAGAAAAGGTCTGGGGATTCTAAATCACATACCTATTAGGTATATACATTTGAGACAAAGACGCAACAAAGATTATTTACTTACTTAAAAACAAAATGCTAAGAAGTTTACCTAAGTGCTGCCATATAGTAATTATACTAACATAGAATTAAGTAATAATCTATCTAAGTAGGCAATTCGCAACGAGTAGCAATAAATTAAAACACGATGGAAGGGCATGTTTTAATTTTAAATCGACGAGTTGCGAATTACCATTTCGCACGTGTATGGTACAACGTTTTACAGTAAGTATACCTACATATGGACCATTAAATTTTCGATATACTCACGTATATGTAGTGCGAGTAACCGCACTGGGGCGGTAAAGTAGCACCATAATTATGTATTATAAAATTAATTATTATGCCGATTTAATTGACTGCGATACTTAGTAAAGATTTGTTTTAATCTATCCTGGACCTGCACTAGTTAATTTAACTGTACCTATTTTACAAGCTGCTCTTTTATTTACTTTCACCTGATCGTTGTCTGTTTGTAATCAAATCTTGCAAGTTAAATTTGATCTGCTTCCCGGTTTCCGATTAAGCTGAAAATTTGCATACATATGTAAGTCAGGTGACAATGCAATATTATGGTACCATCGAGCTGATCTGCTGATGGAGACAAGAGGTGGACATAGGAACTCTGTGATAAAACAACGCAACCTAATTGTGTTTGGGGTTTTTAGAATTTGCTCGATGAGTATTAGTTGCCTGTGGAAAGAAAAGTATAGTTAGCGATAAAAGCTTGTACCAAAAATGAAATTTTTGCCAAAAACTTATTTAGTTTCGCGAATTGAATGAGTATTGGTTGCAACAGTGTTGAACTCGGTGAAACAAAAACAATTGACCCGTTAAAGGTGTTACAAGTAACACTGAACTAAGACAATTAGTGTACCTACAGTAGTTGCCGCGGCCTACTGGAGTCAATTGGCTTTGTACATGGCATTTGCTTTTGTATCTCTTTTATTTTTCACTGTAATATCAGAAACGCAAGATATACACTGTGTTTTTATTGAATTACGTTAACTTCGGGATATCGGTAAATACGTTTAAGGAAACAAAATAGCTGTATAATAATTATAATATCTTACTTATAAGCGCCTTGGTTTATTAGACTGTAAGCTTATTTGTGAATAAAATCGAAATGGGTTTATATATTTTTATAAAAAGTAATTAGATGTTGCATATAGCGTTGTTGTAACACGGGCATAATATTTAACTCAACCTAACAATTGAAAACTGTGATATATCAATGTAATTTCGAACATCGATCGCACGGGATAGTTCTTACTTTTTGTAGCAATTGTATGAACTCGTACTAAACACTAATCAATATGTAAACAGGCCCTAAGGCAAGTGTACACGCTCATAAGAGCCTTATAAGATATAAAATAATTATTGATTATCTCCGAAATGGTGTTATTTAGAATACCGGTGCTTTTGAGAAAGTTACTTCATTTAAGCACAGGAATCATCCTTGAAATTAACGGAAAAAACACGATGTATATAGTTTAGTATTCTAGTCAGGCACATTGAAGTTAATTATCATTAGTATTATCACGGAATGTAATAATACTTATAATAAAGAACAAACATACAATATAGAATACAGACGCTATTCAGGTTCACTTAATCCAGAATTCGGCAAATTTTCGAGAAGAGCCAATCGCAGTAGAAATAAGGTACCATTTCTAGGAATTTCAAAGAACCGTGAATGTTTTTTTCAGTGGTCTAAAATATTCAGGTTCACCTAATCCAGGGCTCGGCAAATTTTCGAGAAGAGCCAATCACAGTAGAAATAAGGTACCTTTTCTAGGAATTTCAAAGAACTGTGAATGTTTTTTTAGTGGTCTAAAATATTCAGGTTCACTTAATCCAGGGCTCGGTAAATTTTCGAGGAGAAGAGCCAATCGCAGTAGAAATTAGGTGCCAATTCTAGGGATTTCAAAGAACTGTGAATATTGTTTTCAGTGGTGTAAAAACTCACAAGTGTTTATTTTTTGGTGACGGTATTTTTTCTATGAAAGCCAATTTCGGGAGAAAACGTTATCCACTAACTAAATCTTGACAAATCACTTTGATTTTGATGTCGATCGCTTCAGCATAATATATTCTGATAGGTTTATTTATAGGCTTCGCTTTAAAAAAAAAATGGAAATTTTGAAAATAAAAGAACCTATCATCCTAGCTTTTCATTGTGTCAATAACATACTAAAAATCAAAGGGAATGAAAAATATTTAGAAGTGGAAAAACGTTTTCTCTTTTTGTATGGTCGATCACGTTACCTATACACCCCTCTTAAGAGCTGCGGTTTCATATATGTATAGAGGGACTATTTATAAACAATTTCTGGAAAGTACCGCGAAAATATAACCCGTGGTTTAGGTATAAAATCGTTTTTATTAACTAACTTTTGACTAAAACTAAATTTTTTGACATGCCTTTATTTTTAATTTCTACATTTTTTCGGAGATATTCGGTAGTTAATTTGCGGGAAGTTTTATTCGTTAAAACTAAGTCTAGTTCAATATTCACACCAAAATAGTACATTACGATACAAGTGCGAAAAATAGGAAATTCATTCGAAACGAGTGGCGATAAATTAAAACACGACCGAAGGGAGTGTTTTAAATCGACACGAGTTGCGAATTACCTATTCGCACATGTATCGTACAACGTTTTACAGTACATATGGCCCTTTAAATGTTCGACACAGTAACGTAATATGCTATTTCTCGCACTAGTGCAATAGTGCTATAAAGTAGCCCCATATGTACTGTAAATATATTTTTCAGTTTAGGTCTGTTCCAGGTGTTCCAGGTTTATACAAAGTATACATTAATAATGGTTTTAATTTACTTTATGGTATGTTATTGAATTTTTGAAGTCTAGTTCAATATTGACAAATTTATCACAAAATAAAAATAAAAAAATCTCTCAAACCCCTGACTTAAAATTTCTACATTTTTAGACAATTGATCTTGAGCTTAAGTTAAACCATTTTTTGACGATGTTTATTTTTAGTTCTTATTAATATTTTTATATAATTGTTATTACCATCTTAGTGTCATTTGCTTTGTGAAATTTACTTTTTCGAAAATTATACTAATTTCGTTTAATTTTTCTCTTTATGTTAAATTTTTAAAAGACACTTGGTCTATGATTACAACATACCGTATTCGTAAGTTACCTACTCATTTTGTTTCCATTTATATTGTTATGAGGAATTCCTAGTTGCGATTTTTCCATACAAACGCTCTCGACTGATTCCTCCCTGGATTTTCAACCTAGAGCAGTGATTTTTTCAAATAAGATCAATATCATCAATATCTGTGCCGCTATGTTTTGCTTTTTTGGATTATTTTATTTTAAAAAAAGATACAGCGCCTCGAAAATCGCAAAAACGGCTCAATTGAATTGGCTATAAAAAAAGGCATAGTATACAAATATGACAAAAAATATCCAAAAAATCAAAACATAGCGGCATAGATTATTTCTTCCTCTTGCAGTTTCCAAAATTTCATAAATATTGATTGCGTTTTGGAGGAGGAAACAGTCGAGAGCGAAACCTCGATTTTTGAGTTTTTTGCGTGTGAATTTTAGTCCGAGCTGCAGTTGTCCTTATCGCACGAATTAGAGGCGGAGACAGTTTCTAAATATACGTACACAGAAGGAATAGTGATGGGCATAACATGTTAATGGTTAAAATGAGAAAAAATACACCAACAACCAACAGTCTGCCAACAGTCGATCGCCGTAATGTAACCAAAATACCACGTACTTCTAAGAAAAGGGTGCATGCCATGTGTTTTCACACTCTTTAATGTAACAACTATTATGTACCATAGTTTCGTAATAAATATTTATATTTTATCCTATTCTAAAATGTACCCGTAATGGCCTGTCACTTCAAACCGTTTTTTTGTATTTTTTTTACATTGCAGGTCATGTAGTGCTTATGTTTAGTAATGTTTACTATTAAAGGCCTGTAAACAAAGCTAAGTAGGATAATAGGTACAACCTGCTTATTTTGATTAAAACATCATAAGTACCCATTACAATTTGATTGTCTTGCATTGCTTACACTTGTGCGTCACAAGTAAACCACTAGATAGCAAATTTACATTACGGCTAGCCGATATCAAAATAAGGGCCATTTTGAAATGCGGCGGTTCAACGATTAAGGTATGTTGGGGTAATACCGGATGTGGGTGAAGAACGTAGCAAATTCATTTCTCCCTAATTTGGCTTTCAATTACGCTACTTGGCAGTTTATTGTAGAACCGTACACAGTTGCCCTTAAAAGAGTTTTTGATCTTTTGCAGCCGTGTGGTTGGCACTGCTAGTTTGTCCTTGTTTCTGGTATTGATGTTATGTATGTCACAATTTCTTTTGAACTTTTCTCTATATTTATGGACATATACAATATTATCATAAATGTATTGGGAGTATACAGTCAATATATTAATCTCCTTGAACTTATTTCTAAGCGAATCTCTAGCACTCATTTTATATATTGAACGTATGGCGCGCTTTTGCAGTACAAAAATGGCGTTAACATCAGCAGCACTACCCCAAAGCAAGATACCGTATGACATGATACTATGAAAGTAGGCAAAGTATACCAGTCTAGCTGTCTTTTCATCTGTTAAGTGACGTATTTTACATACCTGGGGTACGCCCATCGAAACCAGTGACCCAGGAGATCGTTCTCCATTCACGTCCACTCTTTGGATTCTCCCATTTAAATAAGATTCCAACAAATTCAGCGCTCTTCCTCTAACTCCATAAAAATAAAGTTTCTTAAGGAGTGTTTCGTCACAAGAAATCAAACAAAAAACTAACATGTATACCGCCGAAGTAGACCTAATATTATGTAGTACGAAAGTACCTACATATACGGATGCATATGTAGATGTTAACGCACACATATATAGTTAGTTTCGGATACAAAATAGACATAGCACTTCGAAATTAGTTTCCTTAAAATGCTTCAAGAGGGCTCTCTTTTCCTACATATTTTATTCTATTACTTTACTCTTTGCATACGATCCTTACATTTTATCCAAAAAAAAGATTGTATATCAACTATATATATAATTGCAATATTTTACCGTCAAAATCGCAATTGTTAACACATTGTTTACTTATTAAATTGCCTTATGATATAAGTATCAAAGTTTGAGAGCCACAATTTTACCAAATTTTTATATCAGGGTTAAGATCGGATACAAAAATACGAAAAATAGAACATTCGATGACAACTTTTAAATTTGTATTGTTGGCTGCAATTTATATACGTAGGAGAAGGCTAAACACCGGACCTATTCTTTGTGATACCTTATTCTCTTTCCATTTAAACCAACTTTTAATCACCATCCGATGTTATCCCTTGATGGCAAAACACTCGTTACCCTAAAAAAAGTATGTTTCATCTTTACACGTGTACAAAACTAAAACCTTTATATATTGAAGATTACCAAAATTCAGGCTGAATCTACGGTTATTATTTAACGATTTGCTCCGTACTTCAAGAATCTGACACGATCTAGAAAAAAAAATCACGAGTTCTCTCAATTGGTCCCAAAATTGTCCGGCATTATCCCAACCTACCTTACCCAGATTGTCATTGCGATACGTTCTTCAATAAGACGGCACAAGTTTAGCCCCATCGTACTACTACTACTATTTAGATTGTAGGTTAACCATACCTACTTACAAAATTTCACAACACACCATGATCACACCCAACTTATTGTCACGGATAGGTACGACGACCGAAGCAAGGACATCATTCTTTTTTGTAGTCTTTATCTGAATTAATTAATAGATACAGTATAATATAATAAATAAATAATCAATATAAATAAATATTATAGGACATTATTACTCAAATTGACAAGTACCACAGTAAGCTCAATAAGGCTTGTGTTGAGGGTACTTAGACAACGATATATATAATATATAAATATTTATAAATACTTAAATACACAGAAAACACCCATGACTCGGGAACAAATATCCATGCTCATCACACGAATATATGCCCTTACCAGGATTTGAATCTGGGACCATCAGCTTCGTAGGCAGGATCACTACCCACTAGGCCAAACTGGACGTCAAAATAATAATTAAAAACAATATTATGTGATAACATCAAAAACAACTTATGTCGGGCAGCGCAGGATGAATTCCGGCCGGCGAGCCGGCAATGTCAACGGAACGGCGCGCAATGAGCGGGCGCTCGCGTCTCGCATCTGTGTGCGCGCACTCACACTTAGATAGCTCCCGCTCCCGCCCACCGCAGCGCGACAGAAACATAGCTTCAAAAATTCGAGATTTTAAAAGTTGCTCAGCTAGGAATTGCTCTTATGATAAAATGTTGTTTAATTTTTTTATTTGATATTTATACACCTAGTTAAGTTGCCGTACCAGCATTTTCATGTTCGACTTAGATTGTTAATAATTGGTTTTGTTAAGCTACTAAGGTGTATTATTACATAATGAATAATGATAATTGACATTGAGTGAAAAAAAAAAAATATACTAACAAATGAAGATGTGTAAATTTTTTGGACAACCCTAACAGCAAATCTCAATTTACTATGAAAAAATCGTTATTGGGTGAGCAACTTTGCCAAGTTGATGTTTCTAAAGTCATAAACAAATAAAAAGAGCAACAACTCCTCGAGATTGTAGTTGTATGGCCTTTTTGAGAGTATGTTTCTATATTCGTTGTTATCTAATGTTTTGATATTAAGGTACAAAAGCTTTTGGCAAAGCTGCCATACAGTAGAGTCAGCTTTGCCATATTAAATTTTTGGCCATTAATATTTATTGCTGTAAACTTCTGGTAAATTAGATTGTATGTAGAATGTCTTTATAAAATATATTAGGCAATAAATTAATTTTGAACTCAGCTTCAGTGTATTTTTTTGTAAAAAACATCACTTAAATTTTTGGTGACTATCTAAAATGGCAAAGTTGCCAGATTTCACGGTATACACCCCTCTTAAGAGCTGCGGTTTGCCAACTCCTGTTAATTCATGTTGCATCAGTCAAAATAAGTATTTAAATGACTGTATATTTATGCATCATTAATGATCATTAGTAAATAACCTAGCTTCGTTATCGGGCTAATAACTAATAAGTACAGGTTGAACTAACGAATACGAGTCATCGCACCGAAATTAGAACACACATTGATTAGTAGAATATGAGAAGGAATTTAAAGAATACATTTAACAACGCAACGACTCGATATTTTTGTTGTGCGTGAAGATCTTTAAGGCGAGATATGCACAGATCAATTCGAATTGCCTATTGCCATTAACTTACCACTGATGCTGTAATGGATAGATACAGTCAAGGTATTAAATATCGATACGGACAAAGTGCCAGATATATGTATACACGATCTTATTGTCTATATATTAAGGTAGTGTGTACATATTTTTGTCACTTTGTCCGTATCGATATTTAATACCTTGACTGTACGTACACGTTAGATTAGGTAAATTCCCCCGATATGAAACTGATTTCGCCTGGGGAACTTCGCCTTCAAAGGCTTTTTTTTTTTTGTTTACATACGCTACTTACAGATTCTATGTAGGTATATTCCCAATCCCATACACAAAACCTATAGTATTATATACAATCGTGATATAATAGAGAGCTTTTCTGTCGAGCACCGTGTTTAGGCAACGAAGCTTGTTGAGTTGCCTAAGTAAGGTACGAGATTGAAAAGCTTGCTTATATCACTGTTGTATACAATTAATTAATAAATTAAAAACCTAAATAATTAATGAAAATTGGTAAGTATCTCGGTAGACAAAAAATGTAGTACAAAAAACATAAACGCACGACTACTCGTGACCCTGCGCCAGTTAAGTCTTTTCTTTGGTATTTTTTTTTATAGTTGACTACAGCGTATCGAAATGAATCTTATAGTTGATTTGGGAGCCCATACATGAAAAGCACGCAATAATAGTTTGGTATGGTATACGAAACCTTAATTCCACCATTACAGACATGAGTAGAAAAAATGTTACTCTTTTTTTACCTAAGGAAAAAACTGACGCTAAATCACAATCTTTGCGGTAATTCATGCTAATTTTATAAATAATATAGAACCACAGATAGGTACAGTGCAGCCAAGGTCACATGTAGCTTAATACACGTTTTACCTTATCCCAATCATCCTGATGGTATAATGTAATAATGTTAACAAGTGAATATACCTGTTTTGGGAGTGTTAATACCTTTCGTATGATATTATTAGGTAAATAACAATATATCACTGCGAGATAACACGAAACTACGTAGTAAATAGTAACTACTTTCAGCAGTTTGATGATATAATGAATAATGTATGATTGTGTGTCGGGTGGTCGTGGCATGTCATGTAGAGCATAACGGCAAGTGTAATGTAATGTTGCTTACGAATTTAAAAGGAAGCATAAGGTGAGTGCGGCAATGTTTCGGATTATTTTTTTTACCTGACGGTGTAAGAACGGAAGAGCCTATAAGTTCCGCCCTATTGCCGGTACCATAGAGTTTACTGTCGCAAAATAACCGGTTTTATCCCCTGATTAATATATAGACGGCAATGATATATAGAAATTGGCCTAGCAGTAATACGGGCTATCATATCTGACACGATTTTTAGATTTGCATTTTAATAAATTATGGCTGTCAAACTTTTAGGTATGGGGTCAATGAACCAATGTTAATCAGCCTGCGTTTTTATTATTTATAAAGATAGAAACATATTTTTTTAAGTACAAGAGAACAATTAAGTATGTTTCTGCGTTACTTGATTAAGGGTCAATATTAGATGATTTAGGAGCTTTAATATTGTGATTTACGAGTAATACCTAGTATTATCACATTTAATACCTAACTAATTTAATCACATAGTGGTGGTTATTGAGCATCCCTGAGAATATAAGATCGGATGATTAGCATCCGATCTATTACCACTTTGGGTAAAACCGGATCTTGGCCTATAGGCATCGTATCAAAATTCCAAATACTATACAGATTTGTCACAAATTTAATAAAAATAACATGCAATCAGTAAAAGAACCAAATATGCAACCCTTAAACTTCCCAGTTATTAAAAAAAACTGGCGAAGGGTATTTCCGGATAAAAAATATAATCACATATTTTGGACAATGCCACAATGGCACTTAACGGCACATATTACGCGAATTGTTATTCTGAAGCAACAAGTGCGGACTGATGGGGGGTGCGGGACAAAATGGCGCATTGCATCACCTTTCCAGCATTAAATAAACCCCGCAACGGGCGGAAATTAGAATCATACGATCTTGGCCGGTGTCCGATCTTAGTCGACCTCACCTTATTACTTGAAGATACCAGTAGCCTTACCAGCTTACCACTGACATATTGGCTTAGTTTTTGCACTTGCCGAGTTCTTAGTAGTGTATATAGTTCGTGTCATCCACGATGACGCGCAGATTTGTCAAATCTAACCTTTAATAACATGACAATACGAGTCAAGGTACGCGTCTTCGTGAATGACACGATCTATAGGTTTTATTACCACGGAATATACTTAATGAATATTTTCTGCAGAAATTGCTTTGGAACATGATACCTAATGTTCGTTACGGTAGTTAGTGCCAAGCAATCAATAGCTATTTACTGATGGAAACAGGGCTATATATTATAACCGCGAAAATCGAAGTACGTCGATTGCGGGCATTTTTCTCTGTCACTCTAATTACGTCCCTAGTGAGAGTAAAAAAGAAAGATCCCCGCAATTTGCGAATTTCGGTTTTCACGGTAGGCCCCCAGTAGTACGTACAGTCACTCAGTGATTGTCGAGGTGTTTAGGGTTCTAGCGAAATTGGAAATTTCATAGAGTATGTATTGAACATCCAATTTAACTAGGACCCCAAACGGATCAACAATCGTGGTGCATGATGGTACGCAGCACTTGCTCAAAAACCATATTTTGAAGATAATGAATTAATGACGGTATCTATTAACAGATAGCCAGGGGAGGCCTGTATTTGGATCTCGCGTAACCTTTAGATACCGCGGGAAGTAGATTAAATGCTTCAAATTATCGGTGACGATTCTAACGAATTACGATACCAATATCGGCAATTACGCACAGGTACAAGCGCAAAACACCTCACCAGCTTGCTGGTGACTATTTTAGAACAGGAAAGTGCCGTTATTGTGTGATACGTGCATAATACGATACGGTGTTGCGGTTTTCATAGTTCGAGAAACTTCGTTTGCAAACAACACTGCAAGCAAAGCAAAAGCAATACCCATTTGTTCTTGGCACTATGAGCACTCGTAACTGACCAAATGTGGATCTTATGTCTTTGCGATAAGGTCAGAGAATGTTACTAAAATTTCATGTTGTTTTAAAATGAGAGCATAACTTGGGAGCGGCTTGGTGGTGGCGAGTTCGTGTGACTGTTAATAAGTCTCAGACGCACTAATTTAAGTATGACCTCTTCCTACGCATACATGTTACGAATCTTGAGGCCAACTTATACTAACGACGAGCACATAACCGACCGAGACAAATCGTTTTGTGAATAGACCTCCTGTATTGATTAGGTTATAAAAGTTCTTCATTACGACTTGGTCCCCACCAAGCTATTTCTAGACTTACTTTGTAGACAGGTCTATTTTTGTTTTCTATTAACTAAGGAAAGATTTACGCTGTGTATATCTTTCGAGTAGCGTAGTACCTACCAAATAAAATATTGTGTGCTACGCGACTCTATTTTTGCACAAAATAGGGTATTTTTTATTAGGGTTCCGTACCCAAAGGGTAAAACGGGACCCTATTACAAAGACTCCGCTGTCCGTCTGTCACCAGGCTGTATCTCATGAACCGTGATAGTTAGAAAGTTGAAATTTCACAGATGACGATGTATTTCTGTTGCCGCTATAACAACAAATACTTAAAAGTACGGAACTCTCGGTGGGCGAGTCCGACTCGCACTTGTCCGTTTTTTTAGGTTTGTTTTGTACTTTTTTTAATACTACGTCGGTGGCAAACAAGCATACGGCCCACCTGATGGTAAGCAGCCTCCGTAGCCTATGTACGCCTGCAACTCCAGAGAAGGTACATTCGCGTTGCCGATCTTAACACTCCGCACCCTCGTTGAGCTCTAGCAACCTTACTCACCGGCATTACTACTTATAATTTAGTTTTATAGGTAGGCACTCCTTATGAATAATATGTAGTCGCGTTTATGTGGCGCTATGCCGTCTTTAATGCAACTTACAAGCACAAATGTTGTATCTCACAATTTTTTTTATTATATTTATATTAATACAACCCGGCAGCTTGAACATGTCATGCTCGCTTAAAAGTCTTTACTTACGGTGGCGTCGTTGATCGGGTCGCCACTTTCCCGAATGAAGGTTGAGGGAGGCGATGGCTGAGATACACGTCATACTCGTGAACGGGTGCTGTTTGTGGAGACCGGTCTGTTTAAGCTTACACGGGGTACAGGTTATGTTAAAGTATGTAACTTTACTTTTGAGTGACATTAACGTGAGACACTTCATTCGGTTCTTGTCTGTTTTAATTTATTTGTCTTTTAATTATTTATATAAGAATTCAAGCCTTGGCGACCCTCTACATCTCTAAGGATAATTTAATATATATTTTTATATTTTATCTCTGACACTTAGAGACTTATACATCTCTAAAGAATTTTAGTATTTTATGGTTTTATTTTTTTATCATAGTTTTTTTTTGTGTAATTTGACATTTAGAGACAGTATACATCTCTAATAAAGTATTTATTATTTCATAGATTCGATATTTGTAATTGTTTTTTTTTTTTAAATTTATTGTTTGTAAAAATGGACATGTAAAAGTGCCCCTGTGGCCTATTTGCTGAATAAATGTTTGATATTTGATATTTGATATATAATATTAATAACGCTAGCCGTATATCGATTATGGTTAATGTAGCAATTATTTCCTATATTATATTTAATAAATAAGGTAGCCTGAATACGTTATTCAAGGATACTCATTAGATAACAATAGTCAATAAGCCTTTGTTGTCATTGAAGAAAAAGGCAGACAACAATTCACGTTTTTTTCGATGTTGTCGGTAAGTCCTCTGGATTCCGGGTTACTGCGGGACGAGACCACACTTCTGAAGTTCTAACACTTCCTTCACTTCCTTGGTCCGATAAATTCCTTGCCACAATTAGTAATTTAGTAGTTTACGTGAGGATCATGTGTCAGCCTTCTGCTTCTAAGGTTTCTCGCATTATTTTCGGTTGACATCATCAAGCCGTTTCCGCTATAGAACCGGACCCTGTGTTCCAATTGCTTCTAACTAACCATTGTAACCAGTATAGTTTGACCTCGTGAACCTTAACAACTTTGCGTGAACGGAGATCTAGTTTGACTGAGGCGAACGCTTATCTATGCTCGTTCGGTAAGAGAACGTTTTGATCAATAAACTACTGAATATGCTAAATGCGAGACGTGCCGTGTGCGCACTGCGTAGTGCATCTGAGCCAAGTCCTTTGGGAGAAGCATGTTTGTTAGTCATGTTTTGTAAACAATTGTATCAGAATTAACTTAAATAACTAGTAAGGAACGGTAGAAACCGAAATATACATATAGCATTAAATCAAAATGAAAAACAAGCATACGTAGAAGGAACTTGGACATCGTCAATCGTGTGTCATCATAAGCAGATAATAACACAACACACAAAGCGATCAAATTACATTATGGCAAGAACATATAGCAAATCGCATTATGACGGCTAACTACATATACATATGTAGTAGTATAGTTATATTTATAACTATTCTTTTATTCCTTCAAAACAGACGAGGTTAATAATAATGACTATGGGTATTTTGTGTTGTTGGAATTTTGTTTTTATTCCAATTAATCAAGTTTCAAATTTAAAAGACGTATTCGGTCGGGAGCTCGGGAGCAGACGGCGACGGATTACCACTTCAAGGGGTATATTTCTCAATTTTGGCAATCGGTAGAAAATACACGTTAATAACAAAATTCAGTCAATATTTAAATGTAAACATTTGATACATCAATTTGGGATCAATACAACTTGCAAAAATTATCAGTACCACGATCAGCGCGATAAATAAAAATACATATGTTAATGTGATGGCGCACGTAGTATTTCCAATAGACCGCGAGCCAGGAACAATTTCCACGACCAATCGCCTCCAGGCTGAAAACTCATGTAGTGGTTAACGGCTAAGTATGATGAACTCTCGTGGACGTCAGTTGCCGCTCCGTAGGTGGGTTGAGGAATGGCAGCCTCCGAAACACATGCCGAGTTGGGACCATTTCGTGGCTTATATGTTATGTTACTTGTTGTTTTCTTTTTTATTTTGCCCACGCTCTCTACTTTAAAACAAAAAAAATGTAATCGCCTCCCGTTTGATACTTTGTCAAATGATAGTTCAGATGCTGTTGTTCATTAAAAAAATCATCAGCCGGTTATATCGCGGTGGTAAGAACATCATCTAGTCGCATGAACATGTAAAAAATAAGTGCTATACCTTTTATGATAGCAATAAAAAATCATGAAACTTTGCATGTAGCATTTCATCAGGCGTAAACGCCTGAAAACCCATCAACGGAATACCCAATTTACACATTACGCATACTTTGTCGCACAGGCGCATATTTTTTACATGTTCATTTTACAGCTGACGGTCATTCCACCGCCATAGAACCGGCTGACGATTTTTTTACTTTAAAACAGCATCTAAACTATCATCTGACAAAGTATCAGCCGGGAGGCGATGACTGACGAAATATGCTCCTGGCCCGCGGTCTACAATGTTGTTTGTTTTATCCGAGTTAGACCACGCCGAACGTAACTGCTGCCGTATCGCTCGAATACTTCGAATAGTCATGTACAAGTAAAAACTTCGAATACTGTACGTACTTAATTTTATGCATCTAAATTGTATATCAATATATGATCAACCTTGGTGACTCGGAAGAACAACAAAAATTGAAATAATTAAATATTATAGAAATAATAGAAAGTAATTTAATAAAAAGTGATTTCGAGTAGTAGTTCTTGATCTCGAGGTCACAATTATACTAATCACTTTCGAGTCGAGAGAAAATTAATTTGAAAGGATGAATCAAAAATGTTGTTGTGTTCGGGGTAGTTATGAACCTACTACCTTCTTAAATTCAGTTACTTTCGACGATAAAGTTTTTACCACGGTTTTCACAAATACGTTATTAGTACGTCTATGAATGGGGACTGATGAAAGCCGAGAAGATGAGACGATGCGGATGCGGACAGTATTCATTGTTGATGCAATTGTATGCGAACATTATTTTACGACTTGTATGTCGGTGCCACTTGACCACTAATTAACATGCATATGCCTTACTGGTTGTAGTATACATCAACTTAATGTCGCGGCTCGATTTAATAATAGGAGATTTAGGAAAAGAATTCAGAAAAGTCAGTCTTTCTTAAGAAGTACTTTACTGCATTTCATTCATAGAAACAACATAAATAGGCAGATAGAAATGTTTTAAAAAGTAATTAAAAATACAATAAATATAAGATTGTATAAGAAAAACATCTATTATTATTTACAAAAGCAAAATATAGTTAATCTCTATTAATACGCTTCGTATTTAAGATTAATATTGTGATCACAAAGAAAATAAAGCTAGAACACAGTAGACGAGCTTGCTTGAGCTGTCCATTGACTTTACAGCAATACGAAACGTACGAATCACTTAAAGTTTATAGTCGCTAAACATAGCCCAATGTACTAATGAATCACCCGCAAATCCTAAGCTATATTAGTACTAGTTACATATAAAAATATTGCAATATTTACATAAAGGTACTAAAACATTCACGTCCATTAATGATATCGGAGTGTTATCAATCATTTTTGGGTTTATCGGCAGATACGCTGTATCACGAAATAATTATTTTGGTTAAGCCAACAATGCCAAGCCAAATGAGAAATTCGCTTTAGATATTTATAGGTCCGGGGCTGTACGCGGAATGTGTGGAGGGGGAGGAGGCCCCGTAGTCGGGGGTGGTAGGCGTGGACACGGGCGTGGTGTCCAGGGGCTTGGCGAGCACGGGCGCCACGTACTCTTGGAAGCGCACGCTAGACTCCTCCTGCAGCGGCGCGGGTGGCGTGCAGCTCGGGAACGGGCTCAGCAGCAGAAACGTCCCGAATGCCACTATAGCTGCCATGATTAGGATTATAGTGCGCGCGTCCGTCAGTCCCGTACGCAGCGCCGCCCACGCCGCCATGTTCACCAGCAGCAACACCACCGACACCCGCACCAGCCGCACCGCCATCGAGTGAATCCTCCCACCACCGACACCACTCATATCGCTCGGCCCGTACGCGAAATACAAGTTATGCTTGTCTCCAATATGCTTGAACATGAAGTAAACCAGCCCGAAAGGCGCGATCAGAGGACACGCCAAACTGTAAACCATCGTTATGGAGAAGATCGCGAGACTCCAAGCGTAGTGCACGCCGAATGGAAACTCGTACAGGATAGCTTTCTTTACGTAGCTCTTTTCAGCTTTCGATTTCGATTGCAGCAGATACCAGACGTAAAGGAACAGTTCAGGGAATCGGATCAGTTCAAGCGCGGTACCAATGAATCCCGAAGTGATTACGTAGTTGACGAAAAACGCGCCCTTATCAGGAAGGAACACGCAGTCCCAGCGCATGGTGTCGTTCTTGTGGTACACCAATGTCCACATCATTAGCGCTTCTGCACTAGCGAACCCGAGAGACGGCAGAATCAGAGTCATCAGAAGCAAGAATGTAACTGTCTTGGTCATGATGGAATAGTTTTGCTGGGACTTTGTCCAGTGGGACAGGAATCTATCGGAAAACGACACTATAGCGGGCATGACCGCCGCCATCGTCCAGAGCAACAAAGTAGGGAGGAATTCAAAAATCACACCTCCAATTTTACTTGTAGACTCAATTTTGAAATTGTTGAAAAGATTCACAATAATGGCTGGTGTGGTTAAGAAGAATAGGACAATGAACAGGAAGAAATTGACTAAAAAAGCTTTTACATACCAGATGCTAGGTTGCACACTCAAGTGTTCCCATATGATGTCAGTGGGATTAGTAGCATGAGTTAATACCCAGCCTCGGTGAAGGCTAAAATGATTGATAACATGTTCCGCTAACTGGTATGAAGGCAAGGTTAAAAAGGCGATTCCTAATGGATCATTCAGCACCATAGCTCTGCATCTCTTGGCTTCATCTTTCAATCTCTTTTCTTCATTGGTATAATACTCTAAGGCATCCACCTCTGGCCCAAACCACTGAGGCTTCACAGTAATTCGTTTTCCAGTCTTTTTGAAATAAGTGTCTGTGTATATGAGTGCCTCAGTAACCATTTCTCTCTTTTCTTGTACATCATTTAGCTGATTAACATTGTAAGCCAATCGTAAATCAACAATCTGAATGTGTGGGAAGTTGTGAGCAAAGTAAGTTCGAATGGTTGACTCGTTTCTGTCAATTCTGGATATATTTGAGATCATTATCGTTCCTGTCATGTTAGGGGGGGCAGGCTTGCGACCGGTGCACCTCCTCATAATAAGTATGGATAAGGGCAGAAATAGGATGGATATAAGTGTGTGCATCCATAGCCAGGCCGACTTACCATTCAGATTGGACAATGTGGTTCGACTGAAGGTACTGACGTCAACATTGAGGTTGGTGCCCTGGAAGTTGATGGGCAAGATGATTCCAATGGAGATAAGTGTGACGATGAACATGAGCGTGATGGCGTGGCGCTGGAAGGAGAGGTAATGCACGGCGTCCGGGCCGCACTTGGCGAGCACCTGCTCTCGCGTGACGCGAAACACGGCCGGCAGCCACGTGAAGAAGCCCTGGTCGATGCTCAGCGACTCGTCGGCGCTTTGCCGCCTCTCAACCAGCGCGTCGCCATCGCCGCCGCGGTAGAACAGGTTCGTCCACCGACTTTTCGAGCGCTGTACGAGCGCCATCCGCCCGTAGTTCCACGCCGTCCGCCGCAGCACGGAAAACAACATTATCAACAGAGTCCATGCTATCAAGTTCAATATTAGAGTCTGAGGGATTCCGTTGTACGCGTTCGTTATGAACGGATTGTGCGTCTGGTTTACCAACATACAGTTGTCTTCGGTACCATTTTCGCTCACTGCTAGAGTGTACCTGTTCGGACCAATGCCTATGAAATTCATTTTGGATTTCGCAACACAATCGGTCAAGAACGAGAAGAGAAAGTATTCACATAATGAGCATTCCGCTGATTTGCACTATAATTTTATGATCACTGCACCAACAAGTCACTTCCGAGTTCTCAATATTGCCTGCAATACCATCTGTGACTGCAGTTTTATTGTTATGAGATTACAAAGCGTATGACGTTTATGTCGCGTACCCGTAAGCACGGACGGAGCACAATACAAAGACAGATAGCCAATGACCAATGAGCGCAATGACCAATGACGTTCAATGTCTATAAAAGTGCGTTTCGTTCATTATTAATGTGTTGAAGACTAATTGATCGGGATTAAGAAATTGATGCAGATGTATAGTAGTATGAATATTACATTATAACAGGTATTTTTACAGTAAATACAAGTTTTATTATGGATAAAATTTATCAAATGATGGTTTTCACCATTTTTCATCAAAAACTAATTGTTTGATAATTTAAAAACGTTTCGTTTCTTTGTTATTGGCTGTTTACGTCAATTCCATTGCACATCAAAAGCTTTTCAGAAAAATATTGTGTAAAAGAGATACGACGATACAAAATCTTAGTGTACAATGAGACAGGTGTATTGAATAATGAAATGTATGAATTTCATACAAGTTCGGCCGTTCCAGTACTTTTTATATTTTGTGCAATTAATATTAATCAGTGACCTAATTTATGTTTGAATATACTTAATAATGGAGGAGTTTGATTGGAATAATTATTTAGAAGCTAATAAAAGTATTGCAGTGCCAGAAGAATTGTTTTCTCATGTAAGTAAAGTTGCGATATTACTGTTTTATTCGATTTTTAGTTTGATCTTGTTTCCTCATTTGTTACTCAATTTTGCGTCCAGTTTATCATAAATTATATGTGTAATATAACTATGAACTTAATGTTCAAATTATTACAATCCTAATGAAATTATTATCAAGAATTACACAACTTAATAAATACTATTTATAAGGGCAAGAAGGCGTAAGTAACTCCTTCGTGATTTCTATATTTACACATTGATCGCAAGGTTAAACTTTCTTACTAAATTGTACACGTAAGATGTAAAATGAATTACAGTAGACTAAAGTAAAAATATGTTACATATTTTTAGGACCTTTATTTTTTGTTTGTTAAAATGCAATTACTCACATTCATTTTAAATTTTGGTTGAAGATAAATTTATATCCAGATTAAAACTTGATATTATTGCATTTTTTTTTAAATATTTAAAACAAGCTGTACCTGCACCCATATCAAAGCCCATATCCAACATGACGAAAAGAAAATACCTACTTATACCTTTTATTCTCAAATTTGTTTGACTTAACTGATAGTGATTATCAAGAATTAACTTATTTACTTTAACCTGAAGTATATTTTTAATCAACTGATAGTGCTGAATTATTTAAATATTTATTTTATATTTTAGATCTGTTGCATACAGACTGTCACAAACAAAAATCAATTATAATTTTCCATTCCATCTTTTTTATTTTTGAAATATTTTTGTACAGTCAAGGTATTAAATATTGGCACGGACAGTGCCAAAAATGTGTATACACACCCTTATTGCTCATACATTAAGGTAGTGTGTACATAATTTTGGCACTTTGTCCGTATCAATATTTAATACTTTGACTGTACAGTCACCACCAGAAGTAGCTAAGTAGCTGAGAAAAATTAATTACCTTCACACATTTTAAACATTAAACTTGTGTTTAAACTGTTTTCAATCCCTCACCCGCTTCGTGTCACCTGACTTAAAATAATAAATATACAGAAAATTAAATTTGGCTGTATGTTATATAACCCATAGTAATGATAAAAAAAATTAAAGGCCATGAAAACAGTAGGAGTATCCATCAGTATCCCTAACAAAATCTGCTTTTTTTCTGAAACGGAAGCATATAGTATCATCATTCTAAAAATCTGACAAGGTATAGAGAGCCACATACATGCTGGGTTTGAATCCCGGCAAAGAGAATTGATTGTAATAGAGAGGTAAAGTCTAAGGAAAAATGTGCCCCTTAGTTTGACATCCAAAACAGATGGCGCTGTACTGCACCATATGTTTTGCGGTCACTGAATTGTCACACATCAACTTTTGACAATCAGAGTTACCGCAAAATGTATGGAGTTGTACAGCGCCTCACCTGTCAAATTCGAAGCACGAAATTGATTTAAATTATACACAGGCATCGGAGTTTTTATCGCACGGTAAGACTAATGGCGAGCTATGGACTTATGGAGTCAACATTGGCAATAAAATTTAACTCATATTCATACTCATACTCATTAATTTATTTTATCAGTGATTTTAATTTTACAAGGACAAGAATGTTTGTAAACATTCCTTTAATTTTATCTTTCAGGACATTAATATTACAAATAAGAAAAATGACCATGTTTTGTACTTATTGATTAATTTATATTCATATTATTTTTACCTCTTATAATATACATATTGTTTTTTTTAAATGAAATTTCGTAATATTATCAATACAATAAATGGTAATTATTATTATTTATTATATTTATATATTCAAAGACAAAATTAAAGGATAGAATATAACACGTCAAGTTCTAGTTCTTGATTATAAAATTAAAATCACTTATTAAATAGATGAATGAGTATGAGTATGATATAAGTTAATTTTTATTGCTAATGTCGCCTCCATAGCTCGCTATTAGTCTTACCGTGCGAAAAAAACTACGATGTCTGATTATACACATCTTACTCAATCAATGTATCTATGATCCTGGTAAGGGCATTTATTTGTGTGATGAGCACAGATATATTTGTTATGGAGTCATGGATGCTTTCTATGTATTTGAGTATTTTTATATTACTTAGTTAGGTCATAAGTTCTGTTGCAAAGGTTTTGACTGATAAAAAAGCTATAGGAAGAGATCCCTTATTCATATATATATGGGTTGAAAGCTTATTTAATGTTGAATTACCTACTCAAAATATAATTTAACGTAATTTGCTGTCTCAGTTTTGCACAATTCTTTTTCAATTTTTCCTTTTTTACATGGTTGACATTTACATAAATCAAAAGCTGAATCATTAATCTTTCTTAAAATATATAATTCACGTATATTGGTATTGCAAAAATTGCAACTATACGTGTTTTACCAAACCTACTCATTCGATGGTAGTCTAAATATAAAGTGTGTCTGAAAAGTACCCTAAGTTTGAAGGGTATTTATTAGCTGAAGTACAAACTTGTCGGAGAACTAAAGCTGGTGATAAAATAACTTTAAACAATCATACCTATTTTATTAATGTGACACTGATTTTTACTCCCTTTTGTAAAATACAATATTTCGCAATCCAGCTGCGTATTTGCGACAATTAACAGAACTTATGGCCTGACTAAGTATATATATTGTTGTCTGAGTCACAAGCATTCCTGAGCTTACTGCAAGCAAATTTCTCTGTACAGTAAACTGGCCTTAATTTCATATACATAATTAATTTATATCTTCAGGTTGAAGCAAGCCTGTACAATGGGATCAAGCAGGGCATGCTACTTGAAGTGTGCCACAAGAACAATCCGGATATCTACTGGATAGCCGAAATCACTATGGTGTGTGGGCACCTTTTGAGAATCAAGTTTATAGGTAAGAGAATACCTTCGAAGCGTTAATAAGGCAGACGGAATATACTTCCCACCTGATTTTGAACTTTATTTAAAAGTGATAGGGTTCAATTTTGCATAATTTCTGACACTCTCCCAAACCTAAGACCAATTTCAGAAAACTTGGTATGACATCTTAGTCTTTAAATGCAGTCAAGAACTGTTAGGTTATTCAAGCACACAGTGCATAATACAGTTGGGTGATTCGAAGTTCACCGGGTCAGCTAGTGCCTTATAAAGGTTGAGATTGAGAATCATGTATATATGTAGGTAAGAGAAGAAATTCCAAACGAACAGCTTAATGGACCATGCTAAGTTTTCATACAAAGTGCTATGTCTAGAATAGGTATGGGATATTTATGCATTGTCAGATTTGCACTACTCACTACTAGGTCAGTGCAAACTTAGCGTGGTCGGAGTCTATGAACGAATGCGTATAGGGTAAGTATGCGTATGCGCACTGCAGGCGATATTTTATGCAAAGAGCCAAAGTCGTGTTGCATAAATTCTTCGTCACACTGCGGTGCAGGGTAGCGTGGTGTGAGCTTGGCGCGTTGAAATTCAAGGTGGACGCTGAGGCGCGCGCGGATCAGGGCTATAACCGCGAAAATCGAAGTTCGTCAATTGCGGGCATTTTTCTCTGTCACTCTAATTACGTCTTAGTGCGAGTAAAAGAGAAAGATCCCCGCAATTTGCGAATTACGGTTTTGCGAATCACGCCAGCAGCCCGTCAGTGCCGAACTCTCGTCATCATCTTCCTCGCGTTTTCCCGCTTGTCACGGCTCATGGGAGCCTGGGGTCCGGTTGGCAACTAATCCCAAAATTGGCGTAGGTGGTTTTTACGAAAACGTTTTTATCTAACCTTCCAAAACAGAGGGGGAACTAGACCTTATTGGGATAAGTCCGGTTTCCATACGGTGTTTTTCTCAGTGCCGCGCTCGCATACGGCTCGAATATCTCGGACTCGCGACCCCCGTACTGCGCGTTTTCTTGGCGTGGTCAAAGTGTAAGCAGTATTATTTCACATGTATGTCTTAGGTATCAAAAAGATCTAATGTAAAGCGGGATGCGCGCCCTTCGCGCCAAGCTCTCGACCCGCCCGGCTGCCGCCACGACGCAGTGTGACGAAGCCTGTAGTTAAATTAATTTAGTTTTAAGTTAGCAGTGTTAGCACTACTGCATACTCGTACAAATATGTTTGCAGGGGTGTTAAGCTAATAGTTTTGCGGACTGTGGTTTACAAATAAATCTTTTCCAGTATTTTCTCTTTATTTACAGGGGCTGACACAGACTTCTGGTGCGACATATCCAAGACCAAAGTCCACCCTCTAGGCTGGTGCGGAAAATATGACGAGCTCATCGAGCCTCCGGACGAAATCAACGAAAAATACGGAGACACGATCATTGATATCATGAAGAACGCGCTTCTAGACGGCCAGTCTGTGTGTATAGAGGCTTTGAATAATAAAGGACTGTCGCCTATTGATAGGATCAAGACTGGAATGAAGGTGGAGGTCCAGAATATTATTGATCCGTATAGATACTGGAGCGGTACGGTAAGTGGTTGTAAAGTTGTATTGATCTATTACGACAAAAATTATGTACGAAATGAATTAATAGATCGCGATCCAGGAACAGATTTCCATGATCGATCGCCTCCCAGGCGAAAACTCGTATAGTGGTTAACGGCTATTATGTATGATGATTGATGAACCCTCGTGGACGTCAGCTGCCACTCTGTTGGTGGGTAGAGGAATGGCAGCCACCGAAACACGTAAAAAAAATTGTCATCGCCTCCCGTTTGATACTTTGTCAGATGAAGTCCAGATGCTACTGTTACTTTAAAAATTGTCAGCCGGTTGTATCGCGGTCGTATGAACGTCAGCTGGTCGCATTAACATGTAAAAAATAAGCGCTTTACCTTTTTATGATAGCAATAACAAATCATGAAACTTTGCATGTAGCATTTCATCAGGTGAAACGCTTGTAACGCCATAAACGGATTACGCAATTTACACATTACGCATACTTTGCGGGCATAAAGTGGTAAGGCACGTATTTATTACATGTCAATTTTACAGCTGACGGGCTTTCCACCACGATGCAATTGGCTGACAGTTTTATTTATTTAAAACAGCATCTAAACTACCATCTGACAAATAATCAACCTGACTGACGAAATATGCTCCTGGCCCGCGGTCTAATAGAGACGTAGTGAAAATGTGACCATTGGTTGGTCTGATGTAGTCCCATTGCTGCCAGGTTGGCGCCGCAAACACACCCTATAATCCTTTCGATATTTTGTATTAGCTTCCACGATTTTAAACGTTGTCCTTTTGGTTATAGGTGAGCGAGAATGTAGGCGGGCGACTGCTAGTCCGCTACGACGGCGCCGACGACGACCTCGCGCCGCTGTGGATTTTCTGCTCCAACCCGCGCCTCAGTCCCTTCGGTTACGTCACCAATAAGGTAGGTATTACATTAATTATTAAGGCGCCGTCACAGCGACGCGGATTGCGCGCGGTGCCGCGTAACTCTGAATGCACAGAACGTTATGAGCTATGACACACTGCCAAAGCGCAGCGCCGCGTTCAATCCGGCCTCGATCCACCGACCGAATGCCGAATCGAAGCTGCACTCGCCCGTCATCTTGAGCGCGGATCGGAGGCGGAGCGTTTGTTGCAATGGCGGATGTTACGGAGAAACCGATTGAATGAGTTACATAATATTAATGTCTATATGATTTAAGACACAAATATTACGGTAATACGGTTTACAAATTGAGGTTAGTAGCGTACGCGGGTCCGCGATCAAAACGCTTTGAGTCCGCCGACCGCGCTCAATGTGACATCACCGCCTTGCTACCGGCCCGCTCCGGAACGCTTCCGCGTCGGTGTGACAGAGCCTTTAACCAGATACGAAAATACTAGCACGCGTAAAGTAGTGCAAAATATTGCAGCTGAAGTATAAAATGCAATTTTTTTTAAACCGAAATTCAAAGCTGTACAATTGCTCAGAGAAATAAAACATCGGCCCGAGAACCTGCATATGCCCCTTAATATTAAGAGAAAGCCGCATGTGACATAGTGAAGTACCTGTCGTAGTCTGTAACATAAACTATGGAGGGTGCGGTATAGTTTATAGGGTGGGATAATATTATTATCAAACACTATTTTGTCAGCATTGTCGTTTAGAATAAAAACAGGAAAAGATGACAAAAACAACAAGAAAAGAGACAACAGGACAGTGTTTCGTGGTTGTGTGTATGTAATCATATAATATTAATACACACAGGGTATTTGGTTCATCGTTTACCAAATTTAAATGACAGATAGCAAATTACCTATTACAACCTATCTACAGCTTCTACAGGTTGTCATTTGTTATGTTCTCAGGCATAAAAAATTCTTGTGCCCACGCCGTTATTTTTGCCATTTTTACGCATGCGTCACGAGTGATTTACAAAACCGTTTTATAAAATAATATAACTATTTGCAGGGCTCACCATGGCAATTTAAGTACCCTGGCAAGGTGAACAAGTTCTCCTGTAAGAACAAGCTGAGCACGCAGCTGAGGCAGAGTGCTGAAGAGTCCATCAAGGAACCGACGCCACCTGACCTGTTCCAGGTAACATAAAAGTGTAGAGCGCCCACATTGTGTATTATATAACACTGTGTGACAGAGACAACACTATTAATAGTATCATGTTGTACCTGTCACACCATGTGATATAACAACTAGCGAGGAAGCACCATTACACAGGCGCTTCAACAGAACGCGGTGACGGCATGCTAGTGAGATAACGCTATAGACATTTCTAGCGCTGTCTCGCTTGCACACCGCTAGGCTAATAACCGCGTTACAGCTACTCCAATACATTAGAAATACTTACTTAAATATAAAAATCCTGACAAAATAATTAAAGCGCCATACTGTCTTGGATAAAAAGTATGCTGAGCAGCAACTTTATGACTGCGCAATCAGCTTTGCTGTTCGATCTTTTCATTAAAATATTGCATCCTTTAAAAGATATTGAAATCAGAGTGCCACATATGTTTGAATTATTTCATGATTCTCACTTTTAAACTCTGCAAAACTATTTTACTTGTAAATTTTTTTGAACTTTATTACGCCGCAATAAAGTTGCAATTCGCTTAAGACACTATAATAGATACTAAAAACAACTAATCACTTTTCGCAGCCAAATCCAAGCATGGAATCCCACAACTTTGTAAGCGGCATGAAGGTCGAAGCGTTAGACCCACAAGACATGAAAACTATTCGACCAGCCACTGTACTTAAGGTCTTCAACAATTTCCACTTCCTTGTCGTCATCGACGACCACGCAGACGATTACGAAGACACGAAAACTGCCTGGCTCTGCGACTCCATGCACCCATACATCTACCCCATAGGCTGGGCCAAGAAAAACAACTTCAACTTCAAACCACCTAAAGTTTGGAAGGAAGGACCTTTCGACTGGGATGAATACCTCTCAATGACATCTTCAGTTCCTGCTCCCGAATACTGCTTCGGCACAAAGCAACCTTTAAAAGGAATGGAGCTAAACATGAAATTAGAAGCCGTAAATCCTCAAAATCATGAAGAAATCCACGTCGCTACCATAGACTCTATTATAGAACATATGGTGTGCGTAGAGTTAATCCCTATACAGGAGAAATTCTGGTATGCTCAGAACAGTGATTTGCTTTTCCCCGTAGGATGGTGCGATAGTAACAACTACGAGTTACATATCCCTGATATAAACGCTGTAAAAGAGCCTCCTAAACCGGTGGAAGAAGTTAAACCTAAGGACGATCTCAAGAAGTCCACAGATGAGTGGTGTGAGAGAATTTTCTTCAACTACAAATGTTATGCCGGTCCGACGATAAGCAGGAACAAGTTGTCACAGCTCCCGAAGCATGTTGGGCCGGGACCTTTATCTTTAGTGCTGAAAGAGGTTCTAAATAAGATGATATCGGCGTCATATAAGCCCGCTAAACTGCTCAAAGATTGGGAGACTGAGGGCCCACCGGAAGATGGGATGAGGCTTGAGATGCTGAGAGCTAAGTAAGTAGATATTAAATCATAAGGATTCATGTTTTAAACTCCAAGTTGTAATAAATTAGTAATTTTGTTCAAAGAGCTTATTGCTCGTTAGGTCTCAGATTGAGTTCACTCTACAGTCAGACTTCCTATTAATACTAATGCCGGATCAACGTCATTTTGACCTCAAATAACAATGAAAATTTGAAGGCCTATCCTATACTTGATAATAATTGGTATGATAACCTTTTATATTGTTTTTGAGCTCCCAATATTTCGACGCAGTTACACGCATCATGCTCACGGGTAACTGGAGATAGGGTGTCAAAGTTGTGTAGACCGCGCGGTTAGAATAATTCAAAACAATAATTGGTTAATTCATAATTTGTTTCCAGGCTGAAGTCAAGCACGTACCACGCATACGTGCCCATCGCGACAACGGCGGCGCAAGTGGCCGCCTTCTGCCGCGACGTGTGCGGCAAGATGCAGGCCTGCCCCTGCCTCTTCGGCCCCACCGAGTACCCCGAGCGCTGCCCCCAGCACTGCCAGCAAGTCGACAAGTCCACGTTCCGTATGTAGCTCATACAACTCTCACTCCTTTATCCTTGCGACAGACGTAGCGCCTAATGATAATTGCATCGCAAATATGTGGGATGAGGTAGCCAACCCCAACTCGACTAAAGGAATGAGAGTAGGCAAGGATAGAAGGAGATACTCAAACGAGTCGTTGAGGGTCAGTTCCATTGGTCGATGCTGTATTTAAATCGACTTAATGTTTTTTTTTAGATAACGGTACCGAGCGCCGGGGCAGACCCAAGGGCAGCCTAAACGGAAGGAAGAAGAAGAAAAAGCCAGCCCCAGAAAAGAAGGAAAAGGAGCAACGACCTCAAGAAACTGAAAGCAACAAGGACGGAGAATCCGTAGGAGACGAACACAGCGCGGGCTCCACGCCGCCCTCCGAGTCCGGCACCAGGCCCAACTCGCCCGACAGCGACTACAAGCGCACCCAGCGAAGAAAACGAGAATCCAAGAACAATTACCCCAAACTCGAAATGAAAACAAGAGGCGCGAAGCTCCCCAACTTCGCTCAACAGATGAAGGAATCTCACTGGAACAAAAAAGACGTCGAGACAATCTATAGCAGCAGCGCCAACAAGAAGCAACAAGACAGCGACTCGGAAAACGAAAGCAACGACACCAGCTCCAATTCTCGCGATGCCAAGAACATATCAGACGTCTCCGATTCGGAGGAACCGGAACTTAAGAAGCTCAAGTTCACGACCTATGATCCTTTGCCGTCTGATAATAAAATGTTCGAGAAAAATACTGCGGCATCCTGGATCAAAGGGAAATTGAAGTTGTCGCCGAACCCATTGGATTGGAGCGTCGACGATGTATACGCTTACTTAAGCAGTACTGACGACTGCAAAGTTTTAGCTGACAAGATGAGAGAGGAAGAAATAGACGGAGAGGCTTTTGTCATGCTTGACCTGACTACCATCAGGGAGCTGTTACATATGAAAAAGGAGTTCGCCGTGCTCCTCTGCAAGCACATCACCAAGATCAAGTGGTATTATTTAGATAATTACGAAGATAATAGCGAATCATGATAAGCTTAACATTATTTACAAATGTCTAGTCCTCAATAAAGTAATGAATTGTTGCAAGAGCTTTATTAATGAAATTAATATCCCAAGTTAGTAGCTTTACGTAGTTTCTTGCACAAGTAGCTGCAGAGGCATCCTAGGAAAGATTTCTCAGTCCGGTTCGATTCGCGATGGCTTTCGTCGTCGGAGTGAATGTTTTTTTTAGCAAAGGAAATTTTGACGGGTATTTCACGATCCGTGAACTCAGGGCCGTCTTTAAGCGTCTCCAACATGGCCAGCTCCATCTTTTTAGCAGATAGCATCTTCATATCATCCGCTGAAGCTACGAGCTTACTCACGCCTTGGTTATATGAGTTACATCGCTCCATGATTTGAATTTCAGACAAATGACTATTGTTATTGTTCATCATGATTTTGAGGTATGGGTTCTTGGACATTAAATAGATGTTCAGTGTTTCGGCATTGTTCACTGTGTCCTTCAGCTCTTGTTTACTTTTACTGCCTTTCTCATCACTCGTTGACTCCATTGAATTGTAGTTTTCGTTTTTAAACGCTTCCATTACTGATTGCATATCTTCTAGCTTTGAGATGCTGTCAGAATTCTCGGATACATCTTTATACTGAAGTTTTGGATTTAAATCAGAAGATTCAGATGACATTATATGACGAATGATATCTTTTATAAAATCTTCCATTTCCTCAACACATTCCCCTTGCTCCTTACTCAATATATCGTGAAATTTCTTCTTGTATAACTCGAAGTCATGCATATTGTCATAGAATTTACTAAAAATCTCTTCGACAGTAACTTTGAAGAATTTAATACTCGAATCTAGCGTGTTCGTGGAGGAGTCCGTTTGCAATTCCTCGGAGATGTTTCGTTCAATGTTGTTAAGATATGATTCGGTGAGGGATATCCTTTCCGTCCTCGAGTCCGTCGAGGTTTCACTAGTTAGCGTATCTTTAACAGGCACAATGTCGTAATCATACCTCTTGTAGTACTCCCCTGTGCCGCTGTACGAAGAAGATGTAGCTATCTCCTGCTTAGAAGGATACTGAATGACTTTAGCAATTGTAGGTTCACTAGATTCACTGCCCAAATTTCTACATGAGTTTACCTGTTTAGTATATCTCTTAGCTTGAGAGTATTTGTAGGGTTTCTTCGTCAAAATTTCTCGGGAACCTGAAATGAGAGAGCAGATTGTACAATTACAGTTAAGAAATAGTTCGAAAACTACGGTACGGTAAATATATTATCCTATATTTCATAAAATTTTAAATAGGCATAATAATGTAGAGTCTGTTCGGAAAGAGAAGAGTCGTGGAATGTATTGGGCCCCATACATTCCACGACTCTTCTCTTTTCGCACAGACTACCTACGTTTTTCTGATACTGAACAAAAACGAAGTAGAAAATATACGCTTTCTTACTATGTAGGTGTATAATAGGCTGATGGGGTTCAATAAATATGGACTAGTAAATATGGGTACTTACTCATAGTGCAATTAGTGCGCGTCAGGGATTGAGCCAACTTATGTGGAGAAATGGATCCAAATAAAATAAACTATAGAAAGAGGTATGGCTTTACAATATACAAAAATTGCAATAGAAAATGCTTGCTATAATTTTGAATAATTTGAAAAGGAAAAACTTTAGATTCACATAAATATTATGACGATCAACATTGAAATTTTCTCAAGAAATTTTAAATAAAACTTCTGACAAAAATGTCAGAATATAACTTCTTACGTTCGTTTTTGTTCTTCAATGCATAACTTTTTGGTGATTGTGTTATATCCAAAGAGTAAAGTAAGTATATTTTAAAGAGGTGACAATCTTGTTCATACTGAACACCTTTTGATCCAATTTTATTTATGTATGTCAAGTTCGTAGTAAGTGGAAATCCGTGGTCTCTGCCTACCCCTCCGGGAAATAGGCATGATTATGTGTATATATCAGTATATTATTAGTTAGTGATTATGCCAAGCGCCTAAATGAAGATGCCACTGCAATTGAATAGAACCTTGTTTTATAAATAACTGACTTGCAAGGTTATGTACCGTGATTCTGGGTTTCGAATAAATAATAAAAATGTATTCCAATTTGCCGCTTTTTTTCAACTGACTGAAATGCAAGGCCAGGTTATAGTAATAGTAGCATTCCGTAATAACATAATTTCATGAATTTGAACGCGTCAACAGCGTTTAGTTTATTTGTCTATGTGACGGCGAGAGCAAGATGAGCTATGTATGATGCGTTGCGCTAAAGCGAGATAGAGCTAATATCATGGCCGCATAGCACGCCATAAACGTTTTGTCTATGCCGCGCCAGTCAGTCATTGAACCATTTATGAACGAACGACAGCTAGAATCTCAGAGGCCCCGCCTATAAATCTGTTATTTTATTTCAGTTAGTTTTACCGCGATGATATTATTATAAAGCAGGAAATTAGGTAATAATTGAGAAAAAACCAATATAATATTATAAAATTGTTTACTTTATTTAGTGTCATTGTTATAAAAATGCAATTATCGATTTACGGTTTCGTGAATAAGAAAGGAATTACTCGGTTTTCCGCCAATAGTTCCTAATGAACAAGTGTTATTAGAATTGTCAAAAGCCCGGTGTTTGTTAATTAAGTCGTTGAAAACGCGTTTGTGTCATAACAGGGCGGCAATTTTGTGAATTTGTTGATACTATTTTTAGTGGGTGTTGTCATTACCAGCAAGCTGTATTCGGATTAGGTCATCCAGTGTGTCGAACATGTGTGCCGGAGAAATGTGTTGTTAACAGTTTGTTTGGTTTCTTGTTAGATATACAAGAGTGAAGACTGCACCATGGGCACGACGATGAAGCTGCTATGTTTTTTGGCGATCGCGGCGCACTGTTCGGCGCTATGTAAGTATTTGCATATTTGCACGTATCTTCATTGTTATCACATAATATGTTTTGCATTCATGAGCATTTGCCTCTAAACTGTCAGTGGTCAGAAACTTGCCAAGGCTCTAAGTTATATCATAACACATTTAGTTTTCAATGTAAAACATGTTGCTGGAAACGAAGTTGTTGACCTATCTTATGTTAAAATCATTTTATATTACTTGTTCAAGCTTTTTGATATTCTCTCTCTTAGTTGATCTTCTCATAAACAGAGGTCAATAAAATAAAAAAAACACATTTCATACCACTATGTAAAACTTTTAGTCAATGAAAAAGGTTTGTTTCTTACATGTTTTGGTTCACTGCAGCCAAGTTTTCTGATTTTTAGTTTATTTACAATTAGAATCTATCAGGAAAATGTAGTGTTTACAATGTCTTATCGTCAAACACTAATTAATGAAATAACCGTAAATTATAAAAAAGCTAGATTATCAACAATCAATTAGAATTCTCATTAAATGTTACAAAAATACAAAATACTACCTTTATAAAAAACATAACATATTTAATGATAATACTTGGTGAATACATGAAGAAATAAATTGTTTTAACTTTTTTCATAACTTTACTGACAGAACTAACATTATTTTTATTATTAGGCATTGTAAGCAGCTTTTGCTGGAGAAGCTAATTTGTTAATTTCAGAATATTAGGTTTAATTCATTGCTAGAATCATTTCTGTTATGGTAGCTCTAGCATGATGTCTATCAGTCGGTACAGACCAACTGTAACTTGTATGGGAACTGCACACTGATGTTTCAGTTGGTGTGCAGTTCCCATACAAGCTGCAGTCGGGTTGCAGTCCGTCTGTATCAGCCTACATCATAACTTTGGCAATGAATATTTTTGTATATTAATATATTTTGTAATTATATATATCGCTAACGCGATATTATTTCAAATACAGCAGCAAATAAAAAGTTATCTGCCTCAAGAGGAATTTAAGTCTCTTATGTCTATCCAGGCCCTCTGATGATGATGATGGATATCCACTCACAAGAGTCAAGTAAACAAAAATAAAATTTCTTAAGTGCTTACTCACCAAGTTATCAAAGTGACCAAGACACTTGTCAATAACTTCCCTCCAGGGCTCGGAACCGGTTTATTTTTAAATCCCGAAATAGCCCAATATTTTAAATTATTTTATACTCTTTACGTAGGACTGGATCATGTATTTAGGTAACAACTTCGCATTATTAGATAGTCCCATTAAAAATGAAATAATAAACCAAAGAACGAAAAAGAATGTAATAATACCGGTATTTTTTGTACGAAGAAAAAACCGGTTCCAAGCCTTGCTTCCCTCATAAATCTTACAGAGAGTTGCAATGACTTGAATGCGGCACACTGGCCCAGGGCACCAAATATTAAAATACGCCCCTGTTTCCATGTCTAATGCTTGAATTTGCAAGAACTACATAAATGTACTGCCACGAAACTTCGATTTTCATCGTTACCTATCAATAGCTTTTTAGTTTTGGCGTTACATTAAAGTTTACTTTGATGGCGTGGTTATTCGTTCATGTCTGATGTTTGTCGGCAGTGACGTCGCCGCCGCGGATAGTGAAACAGCCCACAATGGAGGAGCAGCTGTTCATGGTGGCGCAGCCCGGCGAGGCCGATAAGCCCTTCATCATTGAGTGCGAGGCCGAGGGCGAGCCCGCGCCACAGTAAGTGTAATTACTTAGAACTTGGTCTACAGTGACGCCGACGCGGATAGTGAAGCGGATAGTGCACGATGGAGCAACTGTTCATGATGGCGCAGCCCGGCGAGGCCGACAAGCCCTTACTCATCGAGTGTTTAGTAAGTGCCCTTGTTCAGTCTAGCTTTCCAGTTGACTTCCTGCCTTAAATACGAAGACGTACCAACAATCAGACAAAATATTGGAACGGCCCCTTTAGAGCCAATGTCGAGATGTTTATTGCCGTTGTTCTCTAAAAAATCGGAAACCATTTTGCAGTTTTAAGCTGCATATAGTTGTGGTGGAAATCGCTTATACAGGAAAATATTCAGCTTGGGCTCCGATTCTATGCATGTGTCGTATCTTGATAAAAGTGACCTTAGGGCGATCGTTTAGCCTTTTTCTACCTTGTCTTTACCAAGCGATAAATATATAGTCCATCTTTATTTATTCAAAATTTGAATCATCTTATTAACCAAGTACCTATAATTAAGTGTGCTGGAGTGCTCAAAATGATCAATTACTGACCATAAAAGGCGGTTATAATGTGCCCAGTCTTGTCCTTGAGCTTATTTATGGTAACGGAGCAACGCTTACGAAAAATGTCATCCATTCATGCACGCGATTATACTTTATGTGTCCGCTTCAGACCGATTTATTGTTACTAGATTTGGCCGCGATACGACTTCTAATACGTAACGTATTAATCGTATCGGAGTATAAGGATTCCACTATGGATTTATTTAAATACAAAATTATATCTAAATTGATAACTAAGATTTAAGGCACCGCCTAACTGGTGTAATGTTACATGTTGCAGATCTGATGATCTGCAACATGTAACATATTTATTAGGCACCAAGTTCAGTATAACAGAAACGTTAAAAAATGTATACATTTGTTTTGCGCTATTTATTGCATACAATGTCCTTGAGAGCGGCGTCGGTTTTTCGCAAGTCAACAACACGAGTCTGTGAATATTAAAACTTTAGGTAATCCTTCACCAAGACCGTGAACGATGGACGGTAATTTTTCGTACAATTTAACCGGTATTTCACGTTATCGCACTTTTATTTGTACTTTAAAAGTCGCGCAACCGAGTTTCATAACATTCATTAACAACAATCGAAAGAAGGAAAGATTTCGTTTTTAACAATGTTTGCTGTTCAGGATACCCTCCTATGGTTGACTGGTAGAGAATGTCATTTGGCATTAAGTGGACCATTTACACATTGTCGCATTGTGTGCGATGAAGTTTAAAAAAATAAATATTGTCGAGTCTCTATCCCTTTAACGGTCAGACGAGTATCAGAAATTACGGAAAATTGAACCCTGCCATTTTGAAATGAAGTTTAAAAACACAGTGGTCATTTTTGCCATATAAAATCGAAGTTTGTCTGTTAAAGGGCTATACTTACGAAAGGCATGAATAGGTACTAGTAAAAGTTCCTGCGGTGAACTGCTGTTAACTTGCAATAAAACCTCAGTAACGACTTCGTATCAGTTAACAAACTGTGGCAAGTTCTAGTGCCAAAATCGGTACATCACAGTCTGGCAAGGCGCCATTCAATCCTAACCGCAGTTCGTTGACACAATTATTTAAACAATGAGCCCATAAACTATGGTTAACTTCAGATGATGATTGCTTAACTCCGCTTCTTGTAGCATCTCCCACGTTGATAACTGACTTTTCTTAAACCTTATTGTAAAGGCATAAGATCCAATTATGGTTATTTAAGAGTTTCCCTATTAGTACTGGACGGATGAAGTTAGCGTTAATCCATTGTAAACTTTATTTTGATATTGTAAAGTCTAAAATTGCAGTGTTTTCCCGGAAGAGTGTGAGTGCTTAATTCGGTGACATTAGCTCATCCTGTGGTCTTGGTATTTATGAGATTGTAAATTATAATGCAAATAAAACTTTAACTGCCACAAATATGGTCTGAGAGCTAAGTGTGCTTGTATCCTGTAATTTCTTGTAAGACGTAAAAATGGTTTGACATTAGGTATTATGAAATGAATTTAATTGGAAACATGCTGACCAGTGGCGTAGCGTGCCTTGGCGGGGCCCCGTATAAAAATTTGTTTGGGGGCCCTTAGGAAGGGTAAAGATTTCTCACAAAAACGTACGTTGGGGGCCCCCGTGGCCCGGGGGCCCCGTATAATTGATACGGCAGATACGGCGGTAGCTACGCCCCTGATGCTGACCCAAAACGTGAAGATATTCGCATCTCTGTAGAGTGTAGTATATCTATAGAAATATACATCCGATTACGCATAGTCTTGATTGATAGTTCGCCTCATTCAATGTCTGGCGCTCCATTCCATATGCAATGATGTATATATTATAGGCGAAATACCGATCTCCCATTTCCTTGAAAGGCTATTTATTATTCGAGAGGGAAGATTTTTACTTTTGAGTTGTTTTAAAAGACCGTAAAGATGCTTTTCGTGCGTAGGGCTATTTTAGACAAACTTTTTGGCTGGTGGATAGAAAAAAGGTTCACCTGAAACGTTAGCTCGACTATAGCTAGTTTTTTAGCAATATTCATTAAATTACGAACCTAGGATTCTGTTTTAGACTTCGTCTTACAAATGTCACTCTCCGTCTCTCTTCTTTGCACGTTTGAACCATAAATTATAGACAGAATAATATACTGTGTGATATACAGTTAATAAGTCTTGGTGAAAACGGGGTTGGGCGTAAAGTTTCAAGAAAGGCGCCTGCAACCCGACACTCGCCCTATAATCTTGTTAGCTAGCCCGCATGTCTGCCAGACGGATTTCTCAACCGTCGTAACGTAAGAATGAATTCTTCGTATTCCTGAAAGCAGAGTAGTGAGGACCCTTATAAGACGATGACGGGTTTACTCTAGGTGCCCTAGACGACACTACCTGCCCACAAACTGGTGCCCCTTGTTTAATAATAAGCGCTTAAATATATTTGTGGAATCGGTATTTCTTCTTCCTCGCGTTCATGGGAGCTTGGGGTCCGCTTGGTAACAAACCCCAAGAATTAGCGTAGGCACTAGTTTTTACGAAAGCGGCTGCCGTCTGACCTAGAACTAGGGCTTATTGGGATTAGTCCGGTTTCCTCACCATGTTTTCCTTTACCGAAAAGCGTCTGGTAAATATCAAATGATATTTCGTACATTCGTTTTGAAAAATTCATTGGTACGACTTAAAAGCCGCGGTTTGAACCCGCGACCTCCGGATTGCAAGTTGTCTGCTCTTACCGCTAGGCCACCAGCGCTTCTGTGGAATCATTACTATACTTGTTTATTAGGAGTTGTTATTTCTATATACATATGTTTTTATCGTCGCGTTGTACCAACAGCAACACAGTTAACTTACTAACTAGCCAGGATTTACAAATATTCAGTGAACTCTGTCCAAATCACCCGTGTAAGATTTGCTCAAGACTTGTTCATATCGACACCTGCTCAGTACTCGGCCCGTATCGGTTTTTACGAAAAGAAAAACATTAAGAAAATCAACCTGATTTCTTAGGGTGTTGTCATAGTTGTTCCCAATGGAGATATTACAAAAACTCATCTGTTCTCACTTCAAATACGCTGACTATCCTATAGTCAAATATTTGGGAGGGCCAAGTCGTATTTTTCATCGCCCTCCCTGAAAATAATTTATCGCACCAAAATAAGTTACAACAACGTAGCCTATCTCTGCAGGTGGACTATGGGTGGACTATAATTCCACTTTTTTCGTAGGTTCCTACATACTTCCAAATTTAAGATGCAAAATTTATTAAATATTTTATCATAAATATATGAATCGACTACTTATATTGGCAAAATTCGGATTATCGCGTATTTGGGAATAACAACATAATAAATATAAAACTTAAAATTTAAGATTACATCTAACACAGCAAAATATTATGTGCAAGTGTGCACACGGTTTTTAAAAAACTACAAGTCATAAAAAGTTGTAAAAGTTGTGGGATTCATCATAACTTAGACACAAAAGCAGCTTTTTACTCGATAATTCATTCATTGAACGTGAAAGCGAAATTGAGGTTATTCAACCGAAACTGTAATGTATTTTTGGGTTACGAACGACTTGCTACTATTTATCGCCTGTAGTAAAATAGTCTAAAAATAAAACTAGTATAAAAGTAAATACGTTAAATGAATTCGGGAATAGTGAAACTTGTTACATAATATAAGTTTCATTTCATTTCATATATTTTTTTGCGTCCATGTTCATTTGTATATAGGATGGTATTAAAACATTACATAGTCGGTACATGACACCCTGTTAGGGCATGGCAATAATCTTAATACTAGTGGTGACTATTTACAAATAATAAACTAAACTAAACTTGTCATTACATCATTTTAGAATACATTGTAAATTCATTATAATTATGGAAATCTAAATTAAATTGGATTCATGCGGCATTTCTCAGATATTTTATGATTTGTATAATTAATTATCATAAAAGCTTAATAATAGCCAATAATAAAATGAAAAAATAAATAAAATAAAAAATATAATTTAAACTTAAATGAAATAATAGTGATGTTCTTTTGATTTTAGTTTTGCAAAGTGTCATCATTCAAATATTCTTCAATGGTATAATAACATTTTTCTTGCAGCAGTTTATTTAAATAATTTTTAAATACGTTGTCATTTGTTTCCTGTAAAAGTTAAGTTATCCGGAAAATAGGAAGTAACGTCTACAAGCTGCAATTTTATTACAATTGACAACATCTCCGGTCTCCGTCCCAAAGGTCGTCTGAAAAACATCGCTCGTCTTTTGTGTGTAGTGTTCTTTGAAGAGTTGTGCAGTGAAGAGTATAGCCTATTGTATTGTAAACGTTTCAAATATGAAATGGCAAAACTTGCTTGCCCTGCTTTTTTATTTTAAAAGAAAATATAATAGGAATATTAAATATGCAAATAAGACGTAGTATGTTTATTTGTAGAACGTTGAATGCACCTTTAATTTAAAATTTGACTATGACCAGATTGATTACGGCTCATTGAAGTGGGCGTGCAAGGCCGTCGTCTGACACCTTTACGTGTGTTGTATGTGCCTGAATATATGATATATGACTAACATTACTTATCGGTAGTGCGAGTCCAACTTGTCCATGCCTGTATACCTTCTTAACTTTAAAATATTCAGTAGGTATGTTAAAAACTTAAGACTCGTACATTTACGGGGCACACGTTATACATTTTCATGTTCTATATGTTATTATGACTACTGATGATGATGAGTTTAGTGAAGCTTTCCTTATCAATTATTGTATATCTGATAATACGCATGCTATACATATATTCTCTTATTACTGATATATTTTATACTTACATTACTTAGCGGAAAGTCTTGATTACGGCCAGTGGCTTATTAAACCAGCGGACCGTTTTAATACCCTGTCGTTTAAATTACTTCGACATATATCCGCTGACGCCCTGTTTCTTGTAACAAGATAAAATACTAGACATGCTGATAATGCAACCATGTCAACTACATGATATAATATGAAAACCAAGTAAAAGCCAAGTGGGTCAAGTAGGACCGAGCAAGTAACCGCGCGGGCATAAAAGGTCAATGGCATTGATATCATGCCCGTAAAAATAACTATGACATAATGTCAACGATTAAACACATTGGTGTTTTTTATGCGTATGTCCTTCGCGCTTGTTACAAGATCGTAAATAGTGGGAGTTGGAGATAATGTCCGTATTTGTATGTTCATTTGTTAAGAAAATATGACTATCAGTCAAAGCTTGTTCACCAAATTTAGATGGAGCAGCACAAACGTTTTTTGCAATGCTTATTGCTGTTCATCATTAAATAGTTGGAGGGCCCCCTAATAATAATGATAAATGGCATTCTCTAATACGAACCAATCATAGGGTGCCTTGGGAGTGGGACCCGAACAGAATTCTAAATTTAGAATAATGTTGAATTTATCAACCTTCTATGAATAAAAGCTTAGGTATTTCATTTGACTAATAGCCAGATCTATACTTATATAGGATTGTAACGTTTGTTGGGTACTATCGAATTTCACAATGGGAGTTAGCATTTTGCATTTTAACCGAAGAATAATTAATGTTAACAGCAATAACAATAATATGTTCTATTTTTAAAGGAAAAGGACTAGTGTGGTAAATAATTATTGCATAAATATTTATTAATAAAGAAACAATAGTCACTCGTTTTATTATTTACCACTAGTACAATATCGTCATCCTTTTATTTTTATCGAAAAGCACACTATAATAAATTTGAGTCAGCGTAAACAAACAGAAACCACAAAGGCGATTCGCATTGACAACGGGGGGCTACCCTTCAAACAAAGGTGCACCGAACAGAAATGACTGCGTGTCAACAAAAGTTTCATTTAACTTTTGTTTACTTTAAATCCCCGCGATTGCGGCAGCGGGCTGAAAACTCATCACTTTTGTGCCGTATATTTGATGCGTCTTTTTCATAACAACTGGTTTGATAAATATAATTATGTAGTATTTACAAGCTTTCAATTTAAATTGCAATGTATGATTGTACGGGTCTAATTTTGCAAGTTAAATTTGATCCACTTCCCGGTTTCCGCTGAAGCTGAAAATTTGCATACATATGTAATTTAGGTGACAATGCAATATTATGGTACCATCGATCCGATCTGATGATGGAGACAGGAGGTGGCCATAGGAACTCTATGATAAAACAACGCAACCTAATTGTGTTTGGGGTTTTTAGAATTGTCTCGATGAGCATTAGTTGCCTGTGGAAAGAAAAGTACAACCAGCCATAAAAGCTTGTACCAAAAATAATTTATTTTGACAAAAAAAATTACTTTGCTGTTGTGCTGGTTTAAATATCCAGCAGCTTCAATGATATTTTATGACCTGATGACACACTTGCTGACTCACGCTCAGACATTCAGCAAGGATATAAAGGATCAGGAAGGCAGATGAATAATTTATACAAAGTTACTCGATCTACTAACGAATAATTTAGTAATGTATATAGGGAACTTATTTTCCGCCGGTAATATTACGTTTAATGTAATATTACCTCTGTTTTCTCTCAACTACTAAATACTTAGTAAATACATCAAATTTCAGGGACTGATCAAAACAGCCTTCTACGTTGGCCAAGCGGCTCTGACTCCTTTTATCACATAATATAATTTGTAACTTTATTGTATATTTTAGTGTAGTAATTCTTTACTGTCTATTTCTATTATAATGTGTGTGTTGTGTAAATATTGTACAAATATGAGCCAAATAGCTTGAAATAAATTTTAATTTTAATATAACGTTGTATGTAAGTTTATTGTATATAAATTGGGGTCCATTGTGTCTGTGTTTAACCCTTTACGTAACAAGGACACGCCATACGTGGAAGCCTACTTTCAGCGCCATGAAGTGAATAATAAATAAATTATAATAAATAGGTACATACAATCTGTAAAAATAATTTGTTTTTAATAGACTTTTAAACGCATGTATTCATCTACAGTTCAGATAACAACATTGAATGTTTATGGTTTGCGACTTGGGCACATTTTTCAAAACCAGGGTGTAGCGGTCAAAGGATTAAGCAACGACATTATGTATGACATGTTAGTTCATCGTCACAGGGGAGCCATGGCGTGGCTTTACGTACGTTACGGTGTCGAGTGTCGCCTCTCGACTGCACTTAGTTTTGCAAACAGCTCGGCTTAGCGAGATTGCGTCGAGATAACAAGTCGTTGACATGCGAAAACCGGCCAAGTGCGAGTCTAATTACGTTAAACATCACTGTGAAATATGTTGTGGAAAATCAAAAGAGATGGTCATGTATGTACGACCACCATCTAGTGAAATTTAAGTTTTAGGATTTGTTATATATTAGTATGGGTAAAATGGTCCAAAATTCCTAACTCCACCTCTTTTTGGGACTGATCGATCGAAGTGCACAATGCACATATGGCTCTTAATTAACAGCCAGTCAGTCAACTGTTGGCCTATACCATCTGCCCTTAAGTCCGATTAAAACGCGCGGTTGTATTATGCGATAAACGCGGCATTAAACGCGATGCGTTTGCCGCACACCCATTTTACATCAGATACCTAATCTAATGACCATATCTTGATGACTTGCAATCCGGAGGTCGCGGGTTCAAACCCCGGCTCGTACATATGAGCTTTTCAGAACTTATGTACGAAATATCATTTGATATTTATCAGTTGCTTTTCGGTGAAGGAAAACATCGTGAGGAAACCGGACTATTCCCAACAAGGCCTAGTTTACCCTCTGGGTTGGATGGCAGTCGCTTTCGTAAAAACTAGTGCCTACGCCAAATCTTGGGATTAGTTGTCAAGCGGACCCCAGGCTCCCATGACCCGTGGCAAAATGCCGGGACAACGCAACGAAGAAGAAGAATCTAATGACCATATACATTGTTTTACGCGGTAATCGCAGCGGTAAGCGCATTGTCATTTTTCATACATTCCGTTGATCGCATGCGTTCAACGCTGCATTTATCGCATAAAACAACCGCGCGCCCTTTCATAATACGAGTACTTCGATTTGAACCCAAACAGAATTTAGATTTTGAAGTTCTACATTCTACAGCCTAAAACACATTCATATTTAATAATTAATGAGTTCTGTAGTTCTCCATTGAAGCGAATACAGGATTGTTTTATTTTTTAAGTGGTGAAGTCAAGTCTTTAATTACTCTTACTCGTCACGAGTGCTTCACAAACAATGAATTCTACTTCGTCTAATTATAATGACGACAAAAACCTTTAGATAAACTGTAGTAGCTGTTTATATGGTCGACTTTATAGACAGACCCAGTATATTTACACCAAAATTCGGATATTGGCAGTATTGGCTCATATGTAGCCATATTTTCTTTACAGTGGCGTGTGCTGTCACATCGTTTGCTTCGCCTTGTTTGTTGTTTGTTTGTGTTGTACTTTGTTTTGTTCAAAATTGTTTTTATCTACATACTAAGTGTGGCTTCAAGTATTAATTACAATAATGTAACCAGTTATAGGTTACAACACACACAAGCCTTATTGAGCTTGCTGTGTGACTTAGTCGATTTGTGTAATAATGTCCTATAATATTTATTTATTATTTATAGGTCTTGTCTCAATGCAAAAAGGATTACCAATAGTCATTCCACTTGATTAATTAGTATGCGTTCCTAAAAAAACTCCCCTCTGAAATGCAACACAAAGCATAACCACAATACCACATTAAATATCGTTTTAATTTAATTTATTCCATTGTTTGTAGTTATCTAAACCCCATTTTGTTACACACAATATAACAATAGCAAATATAGGCTTTACCACAAGCGTTGATTAATTACACACTTATTAGTCTTATTACACATTGTAAAGTCCCTATATATTAATATATTATTTAAATTAGGACCTACCTATACCTAACAACTCAAATGTGGTACCTAATCATAATAACTATTCTGACTTTTACTGATGTTTTCGTTATACATGAGTCAACTCAAGCAGTCATCTGGTCATCTCACTTGGACTGGGTCTGAATGATGTCACTTATTGAGTGTGCCTTCCGTTTGCATGTTGATATGTCAGCAGCAATAATAGCCGTATTGATTACCATAAATATGCGTATTTTTATCTCTCGTGTGATTCATTGATACTCGGATTCAATACTACCATGGGATCGGCTTCCTATTAGGCGTTTATTTCTGATCCGACTTTGACAAAATACAACATTAATTTCAAAGTTGGTTCAACTCCTTAGATTTTGTTTTTTGGAATTGAATACAGTAATACCCCGCTTTACGCGACCCCGGATAACGCGGATTCGCTATAACGCGGTTTTTAGATTTTCGCGCTGTACGCTTAACTCGCAAGGCGTGTCAGAAATATGTAATCAAATTTCTAGTCAATTATTTCACCGACAAGTCAAACATAATTTCGCTAAATACTTATTATGAAGAAGGAAATTTATTAAGTTATTAAATTGTAAAACCACATGTACTACAAATAAATGAATAAATATTCTAAGGGGACATTGGTCATACACATATAATTAATAAATTATCTTTAGCACTAATAATAAGCTTGTTCCTTGAGCTCGTTACATTCAATTTTCATAGGTCTAGGTTTATTTTGAGAAATTATACATTTTCTTTTTTTCAAATAATTATGTACCATAAAATGTATATAATTATTAAACCGCATTTGCACTAGGAATGTTACATTATTCTAAACACGAAACAGGACTTATATGTAGCGTAGCCCCCTACGTACCGTATATTTATAGCATGACCTATTCACTCACACTGGATATTTGTAGGTCAATCAGGAGGAAGGAGTTTAGTCCTCTGGATATGTTTGACTAAACTTGCAGCATGGAACTATTCCATCGTCATTTCTGTGCGAGTTCCGGTTACAAAATTCAACGTCGGATAAGGAATTGGTTTGAAAGTCAACAAAGTAGTCACTAAACTTGGCACGCTTTTCGCCCATATATGCTCAGAACTAGTTGTTGGTCTGCAATCCTTGATGTTACAGGCTCTCTCCTACTAATTTTAATGTGTAGGAGTGAGTTTTATTCAGTGGGTCGAAAACGACCCAATGGGAATATATGGGTTAGTTTTCATCACCATTAAATCTCGGTAGGGTACAAATTACCCTCTGGAGGCCTAGTTTACCCTCTGGGTTAGAAGGTCAGATGGCAGTCGCTTTCGTAAAAACTAGTGCCTACGCCAAATCTTGGGATTAGTTGTCAAGCGGACCCCAGGCTCCCATGAGCCGTGGCAATATGCCGGGACAACGCGAGGAAGAAAGAAAGGGTACAAATTCGAGAAAATATGTTCAAAACAGCTAACCAAGTACTCAGATAACGGTGCATATGAATATGACATTATAGTTGTCAATCAATACATGCCTTTTCGTGGACAATTGATTATCAATGTTCTACGATAAACTATATTATTGGTTAAACAAATGTGTGAGTAGGTTGGTGTCTCATTAAACTTACAACCATTTATTTCGACGTACCTACTACCTACTTACGAGTAATATAAAGTAGAAAGACGAATAGAATATTAAAAACTCAATTTCATCGGCATAATTCGTCAGACAAAGTTTAATTAAATATTTTATAAAGCTTTGTTGATGTAACCCGTAAAATTTAAATATTAAAACAAACGCTATATTTCTGAAGGAATCTAATTAACTTTTATCTTTATGCAAATAACCTGGGGCTTGATATATTTTTATGAAGAATTCTGGTGTTAACCTAAATGTATTAGGTTTGTTGATAACCTGTTGCTTGTTTTCCTCTTTTTATCTTGTGTTTTTTTTCTATAAACTGTTTGTAGGCTTCTGAACTTACATGGTTCCGCCCAATATAAATATTATTGGATATCGTTTATTCACAATCAAAATTAATTAAGTTACAAATACTCAGTAAGTGTCCATTCGGTATTGTCCTAATATATGAAATTAAAACTAGTAAGGGAATAACTTAAATAATGACCGAATGGGCACCACAGATCCTTGCCCTTGGCAGAGGCAGGCCAAAAACGAGATGGCGAGACGACCTGGACTCATTTTGTGGCGACTGGCGGGAGCATGCACAAAGCCGTGACGAGTGGCAGAAGACAGGGGATGCCTTTGCCCAGCAGTGGGACACAATGTAGGCTATTAAAAATAAATTGAATAACTTAAATATGTTAGGAGTCTACATACGTCTGTTCTGTACCGTAGGACCCTGGCGACACGACCTGGCGAAGTGAGGCGCACTGCCCCCACTATCACTATTAGCTGATCACTATTAAGATGCTCCGAAGGTCCTGGTCGCCCACCGAGCCATTGATCATAAATTAGACACTTACGCTGCTACTGGGACACAGAAGGCCTCAACTGTCATTTAAAATCTAATAAAACACGTCGCTTCGTGTTAGCATTAGGAAGGGTATCCTCAATGCCATTAACATCAATGATATTCCCGAGCGCTTGCTGCCAGGATTACAAACTAGAAAATTATGCGTTTTGATTATTCACGTGCCTAAGGTATGATTAGTTCATAGGTATTCTTAGGTAGCTAACGCCACACAAATTCAGCTTACTTATGGTTTTTCAAATGTATAGATCGATTTTGTGGGCAACCAAAAACACATGGGTAGTCCTTAAACCATGTGGGTATGTTCGTGCGTAGGTAATTTAAATGCGTGTATACTAGGCAAAGAATATTGAAATATATATACGAAATGCATACTCTACAAATACAAACTAGCTAGAAGCACCGTACGTTGAACTACAGTCAAGAGCAATGAAATACCTCCTGAGTGTAATTAGACAACTAGACCCAACCGTGGGCCCATTTCTCGAACGGTATTAGTCTTATATTTTATTATTCTGTTGCCGTGGTAATCCATACGACTTGGCAGTTCGTGGACTAATAATATTAGTCTAATACCGTTCGAGAAATGGGCCCCTTGTCACGGTTCTTATGCGATTTTGGTTATAGGTCCCGTAATAACTGCAGTCCACAAGAAAATTATACTCGCTACATTTGATCTCGATCATATAAACACCAATGTTGCAAATTGCACGTGCAATCCTCACTCATACCACACCCACGAAGCTAGGCAGCTAATTAGTGAGTGTATGCCCTCGAGCATATCTATTCTTAGTGTCCCTACGTATTGAGTGAGGCATCTTACACGTCCCATTGTCTACAAGTCACTAAATAACCTACATTTAGATTGTTTAAACCTTTGTTTAACCAAATCCTTTTGTCTCCAACAGGTACAGATGGGTGAAAAACGGTAAACCCTTCGAATATGCCAGTTATGCCGACCGAATGTCGCAACAGCCCGGCCGGGGCTCTCTAGTCGTCAGCAAGCCCAAAGACGAGGACATGGGCCAGTACCAGTGCTTCGCCTACAACGAGTGGGGCACGGCCACATCCAACTCGGTCTTCGTACGGAAAGCCGAGCTGAATTCGTTTAAGGATACCGGCGACGGCGCACAGAAACTGCTCACCGCCCAAGAAGGCCGCCCGTTCAAATTGACCTGCCACCCGCCTGACGGCTGGCCCAAACCCAACGTCTACTGGATGTTGCAAGGCGACCAGGGCCAGCTGAAGACCATCAATAATTCTCGAATGACTCTCGATCCCGAGGGCAATCTCTGGTTTTCGAATGTGACGCGCTATGACGCTAGCGAGGACACGAACTTAGCTTACACCTGCGCTGCCAAATCCTTGTTCAGAAACGAGTACAAGCTTGGCAACAAGGTGTTTCTGAAAGTGAAGCAGACTGGCGGGATATCGCCGACGCAGAACAAGTACCCGCCTGAAGAGCAGTACACCACGAGGAGAAACGAAGTCGCGCTGAGAGGGAAAAAGGCGGAGATCTATTGTATATATGGCGGAACGTAAGTTTTATATACGTATTAATTACAATAATTCAAGCTATAACTTTTTATGATGCCTACTCTCAATAAAATTAACTTTCACGAACTATTTATACGCGAACGTTGTAAAGCTCCATCAAAGTATTTTAGTGGTATCTTACATTTATTTGCCATTTTCTCTAGTCTACATAGGCTATGTGAGACGTTTCTTATTTTTCGTTAAAAAAATGCATTCTATTAGCACACAGAAGATTGGAACACTAAAAAAGTGAACTTGTCTTCGCTTGCTTAGGACAGGGATTCTACCTGTTTCTTTGGCAATACGTAGGGAGCTCATTACTCCTAGGTTACTTAATAACTACTGTCATAGTTTGTTTTTCCTTAGTAGACCGCAACTACACAATATTTCCGGCATCTCTCGTGTAGCAGTCTAACTGACTTGTTTTTTCCAGACCGCTCCCTCAAATCGTGTGGAAGAAGGACGGTCAGAACATCTTATCATCCAGTCGCGTGACTCAGGACAACTACGGCAAGACGCTGGTGATCAACCCCGTGACCAATGGCGACAAGGGCACATACACCTGTGAAGTCAGCAATGGCGTCGGCTCCGCGCAGTCGCACTCCGTCAACCTCAACATTAAAGGTAAGTTCTTAGTAGCTTACTCTTCGTCTTAGTCAACTCGTGCTGGAAGATCGATCCTGTTCCATTTATGACAATTTTCTCTTCGTAATTAAATTTCAAGCTAAATATATAACCTAATGTGAGAACAAAAAGAGATCCTATTGGTATTATGCTTAAGTCATCAGGTCATCACATCACGCCCGGTTCCGTGTCTTTACGCAAAGATACGAACAGCTAGCAACCACTCTAAGAGCGGTCACCCATATACGCAATCTGTTGGATAATATCGACAAGGCACAAACTTTATGTCAGGTCAAGTCTTACGAAAGGACCTGTGAATCCTGTGGTCCTTGGTGCGTTATGGTAAACTAAAGTTTATGTACAATTATTAAATTTAATATGCCAAAAAGTCGTAAGTTTAAAGACAATGAAATCGAACGTTCCATAACAACATTAAATAAAATACTGGGCTCTAGATAAAAATATCAGAAACATTAATAATTACACAAAGCTCGTTGTAGGACATGAGGGAAATGAGATAAAAATATCTTCAATATTTATAGACTGACCCCAATCAATAGCTATTACACATGGAACCTGACTCATAGGGACATTTATCAATTTCAACACTCCACGTTCCATTACTGTTCTCTGATAAATACTTACTATTACTTTATAAGATAAAATTACGTACCTATTGTTATTCGTCATCACTCATTATCTGCATAAAGCTCGCATCTCGTACTTCTTCTTGGGCTTAGTTTCATATTTTAGTATGGGGCATAAATAAATATTGTAAATTATTGTAAAAAAAACTAACGAACAAGGATAATGCTATAATGCTATTAATATTTCATCACAGAATAAAACCGGCCAAGAGCATGTCGGGCTACGCTCAGTGTAGGGTTCCGTAGTTACTCTTCCGTCACAATAAGCTAAACTGGAGCTTAAAGTATAGTAAATTGTTAACCAAGGGATGAAACGGTACCTTTCACCTGAGTTAAACAAATAGGCAAATTTGCATAATCAGTACCTAATTAAAATAAGTCTTTTTACTATGAAGGGAAAACTTTTTGCGATAACTCAAAAACAGCTAAACTGATCATGTCCGCTATAGTTTTCATTTAATGTCTTTCTTAAACTCTACTTCCACGATTTTTTTCATATTTTTTGGACCTATGGTTCAAAAGTTAGAGGGGGGGGACACATTGATTTTTTTCTTTCGGAGCGATTATCTCCGAATATATTAGTACTATTAGTTTAACCCCTATTAGTTTTGAAAGACCTTTCCAACGATACCCCACACTCTAGGGTTGAAGCGAAAAAAAAATTTCACCCCCACTTTACGTGTAGGGTAGGGTACCCTAAAAAAAATTAAATTTTTAGATTTTATTGTATGACTTTGTCGGCTTTATTGATTTATATATCCATGCCAAATTTCAGCTTTCTAGCACTAACGACCACGGAGCAAAGCCTCGGACAGACAGACAGACAGACAGACAGACAGACAGACAGACAGACGGGCATGGCGAAACTATAAGGGTTCCGTTTTATGCCATTTGGCTACGGAACCCTAAAAAGCTGAATACAACTGTATTTTCATTAATTCATTAATTTAAAAGTTAACAAATAGCTAGACGCCAAACATGAAATACTTGCTTCTCCGTCATCAACATCACTTCACTAAACGATACTTTTTGAAAAGTTAATAATAGTAATATAATAGAAATTACAATAGTCAATTTTGTTAATTTAGGCTGCGTTTTTACCAGAGATGGGCGGGACACGTAGCTCTTACTGACATCATTATCACAGACAGAAAATGGACAAAACGGGTAGCTGCATGGGCATGCCCTATCGGAAAAAGACCCAAAGACCGCTGGATTGATGAAATTCAAAGAATTGCTGGTAGAGACTGGAAGCTTCAAGCACAGGATAAAATGGAAACAGATGGAGGAGGCCTTTACCTAAAGAAATACATGTAAAGAAAAAAAGACACTAAAATTTAATTAGTTTGTAAATACCATATGTCGATTTGCATGGAAATAACGAGCTTTATTATTATTATTATTATTTTACCAGAGATGTGCGAGGATGCGAAGCGAAGGGATGTGTTTTTAAGAACCAATAGAATCACTGCACGCTGCGCGAAGAAAACAAATGAGGACAAATGAAGTGATTCTAGCGGTTATTAACAAACACATCCCTCGCTACGCATCCTCGCACATCTCTGGTCGAAACTCAGACTTAGTATCAATATCAACTTGTGTCACCAAAAATAGCACAACTTTTTTCCTTAGTCCATAGTATAAATATTTGACTACAGAGTACAGACTAGGTCTACATTCCATTTTGGCCAAATCGGTCTTTATAATATGAACAGTTGGAGTAGATACCTCATGTCAGTCCACTCCCTGAACTTGAATTGGGTCATGGCCTGACGGACCCGACTAATTTGTTCGACACCACTTTAGGACATTAAAAGGCGTGTGTCAAACGTATCGTATAATCAGTAAGTATATGTGACGTTTTCAACCAAAAGGTTGGCGGGTGTCGATAAGGTTGATTTCAAATGAAAGCTATATGGCCTTACTGGCAGTGACCACAGACAATAAGTTCCCTTTTGGTTGAGAATGGCACATATAATGTTTTGATTTTGCAATCTTCTTTGTTTAAATGCTGAGAATTACATTATTCAAAACAAAATACTGTTTTGAATTCGCTATATCACAGTATAGTGTATGTTTGAACTATAGTGGCACGTAAGACCTGTTTTCTCGTCAAAGTAACTCTCCCCACCAAAATTTTTTAGCGTTTTTTGCCTACAAAGGTAAATTTCTTTTATACAACGAGCAACGGTAACAATCGACACTTCAACTGAAGTGCAGGCCCTCGGGCACGTACCGTCGTCTAAAACAATTTTGTGTCCGAATTTTACAAGTTGGCGACTGATTCATAACTTCGCCGTCCGCTTTGCAAAATGCGACTATTTCTATAAGTCTAACTCACCAATATAAGTAGTAGGTAACTGACAAATTAAGCAAAACTACAGTTTTACTCTTATCACACTTAACTGAAAGAGGACTTCTTGACTTGAGTTGAACTTTCTAGTCTCTACAGACCTTTTAAATTAGCTATAGTGGGATATATTTAGTCATCTAAAAATCATGGTTTCAATACTTTCAATGTAAAACTCAAGTCAATCGGAAAGCAATTGTAAAAACCCAAAATCTGGTGAAAAATTAATTCTAATCGAAGTGTCTTCCATTCGTCGTCCATTCTTTCGATAAATTCTTATTAACTTGATTTACAATCAAATATTGCGGCGAAACGAACTGCCGCTGTCCTCCTGAACGAAGTAATTCAAGCCACAGGGCTCAAAGTCGGCGTGTTTGAGATCTCAATAAGGAAGACGTTTTACGCGCGCCGCATAGGTAACTGACACCCAAATTGGCAATGGGTGACCCTTCCTAATACAGGACGACTTACGTCACGTCTCTTAGGGTTCCGTGCTGCAATATGTTCATCCAGATATAAAAACATTGTCATGTGGTTATTTTTATTTAAATACAATAAATAGGTACAATCTTACACAGCCACCCGCCACCCTTACCTTTACCTTTAGCTTACCTAGCTCCAAACTAAGCAAAGCTTGTAATGTACTATGGGTACTAGGCGACGATATAAATAATTATATAAATAAATACATACTTATATACATAGAACACTTCCATAACTCAGGAACAACTACTGAACTTAATTACGTCAAAAACGGATAAAGCTTGTTTAACTTCATCTCGATTTAAAAATATTGTCATGAGGTTATCTGTATTTTAAGATATATCCGCAAAAATAGGTACCTACTGACGAAAGCTTATATAAATAAACACGGTGGCGCAGTCTTATATTTATATACGACCGTATGACTTGTTTCGATTATCTTCTCGTTCAATCAAAAGTCAGCGTATGAAGTCAAAGAGCAGTATTTATACACGTGTATACATTGCAAACACTAAAATGCGAAATAGAAAAAACTATATGTCAAGTCAATGCAATTGTTGTATGAAAATTAAGGAGATCGAAAACGTACTAGTTTGTGGCAAATAAATTCAAGCAGAACAAATAGCTAGCAGGCAAGGTACTCATACAAAGTTACCTAGTACGCTACGTTTAGCTACTTCTGCTACCGACTATAACGCATTGACAATAAAATTAAACTCAAATTAGATTAGGATTAGATTAAAGACGAACGAAACGCAATGCCCAGGATTTTGTTTACAAGTTTCCCTCGTCCCCTTGGTAAATAAGTGCCCGTATCGAATGTCAAAGCGTGCCAGTCCCAGTCTTAAATTCACTCTAACGGCTTCCCTTGCATGATATCAAATTGTCAATTACATTATTACATTAATGTTAGAAACTTGTGTGCTGTGACTGTAAGCCATTACAGTAGAATAAGTCTCGGGAGTTCTTATTTCTTTTTAATTACGGTAAAATTTTGATAAGCACGGGTTACAAATAATTTAATTGTAACATTCTGTCAGATATTATGGTCTTATTATTTATGTTCTTTTGAAGTTTCAGTAGGGAACGAATTTTGAAATAGAATTTTAACAGCATTACTTTGACGACGAATTCAATTTCCTCAACCTTTCCATTGCATTTGACGATTGCGTTGTACCTTGCTTCTAAATATCAAATATAGATATATACTTACCGTATTTCTTATAGAGTATGATGTACGATAACTCGATAAGACATCTATCAGAACTAAATAATGGCCCAAAGATAGGACTAGGCAACAGACTTTTAGCATACAAATTCAAAATGTGGTATTGATGTCTACATTGGCTATATTATATGCCATCGTTCCTGCAGTACCTCTAACCTTGCGACTATCTGTGTCACCAGGTTAGACGTGACTTCCGAATCATTTCCGTTATATGTAATTGTCCGCATCCTATATTTGACATAGTCATAACATCATAATATTGTGCTCATTATAGCTGTCTGTCGATGGTTTGGTCCTCCACTGCACAATCATGGGCAAAGCTATTTTTACGGTTGTTTTGAAAAGTTGCTGGTCCACTAAAAATGCCTTGCTGATTTTCAATTAAAAATAACCGCACTACAATTTTATAGGAGATAAACCTGGAACAAATATGCCAAATTTGGCAAACATATTTTATGGACTATTTTAAATGTCATAGCGAGTTTAAATGCGTTCTTATTAGGGTGACCAGATCTGATTTCCGGTTTTACGGGGAAACTACTTTGAAAATACGGGATTCGAGGTTAAAATACGGGACAGGCCGTTTTTTTATTAAAATACAACATTTTTTTTTTATTGCAAAAATTTGGCATCATCAATCATCCTACACATATGCTAAACTTCTTAATAAAAATAAAATTTGTTAATGATCCACTTTAGAAAACAATGTTGAATATTTAAAAACACGACAATTTTTATAGTATATAGGACGGAAAATGTGAAATAATCAACTAAATAACCTATACTAAATTCGATTTTCTTTATGAATTACCCTTAAAACAATCATAAATCAATAATTTATAATTACATATTTGGATAAGAAAATGTGAATTTATCAACTAAGTAAATATATTATACATACATACAAATTCTGACATTCCCAATGAATTACCCTTAAAACAATAATAAATATTAGTGTTCACTACTGTGTGCGAGAAAATAAATATTGTTCGAATAGTTATTTTCATCATTAAATGCTATTGAATCATAAAATTACGGGATAAGGTACTGTCCCGTATTGGTTTCGCCAAATTACGGAATAACGAAAAATTCATGCCTGAAATACGGGACAACCCGTAAAATACTGGACATCTGGTCACCCTAGTTCTTATCCACATACTACTGTAACTCTAAATTATCTCACAATCATAGAAGAAATAGCTTTCAATCAAACGGATTAGCCTTGTCACGCGAGCAATGCGTTGTGCGTGTGCGTGTGCGTCACGCACGCAAAGTGCCCGTTTTAGAAAGGGACGATACCATCGACACCCTGTATCGCATGCGTCTATTCTCACGGATAGTAAACAAACTATAATATGTGTCTATAAAGTGGGTAGGAGATCAGGTAGCCCAGGAAAGATGGAGTGAGTTAGAGACGATAGGTATGATTAGAAAGTAAATGATGATTGCTGCACCGACCCTAAAGATATATAATTATCATGATTATTTGTGACCGTGATATGTCCAAACCTCCTTTACTAGTCTTTGCACTTCGTTTACAAACAAATAGTTCAAAACAATCTGGATTTTCGAGGCCGTTTTTTTTTTACATTTTCTTGACACCAACTACCGGCTAGCCTTTCTCGACAGGTCACGATATCGTATTGAATACCTTATTAAGCAACTTCTGAAATCTCGATATGTAACAAAAATTTCGACTTTCAAATCAATAAGACCAAGGGCCAAAGAAACTGTTTTGTTCCAGTACAGCCATTTTTCTCAGTTAAATCATTGTAAAAGCCGCGATGAATGGAAAGCTCTTAATTCCTTTTGAGCCCGCGCCTCGCCCAGTAGATTGCCGCGTCACGCGCCAGTAACTGCTCTGCCAACATTGCTAAGCCAACTCGGCCCAACGCATACTTGCCCTATATTGCAGACGTAAATCCATTCGGGCTTATTAACGATGATATAGCGTTTCGTTGGCCAGTATTTTATTTACTGATTTATTAGCTTTTTCTTACAAAATTTCCAAATCTGTCTCACGGAGACCCCGTAGAACTCGATGACATTATTTCATTCCTTGCTTGACTGGCAGTGGACTCGCCTTTGCGAATGCATATGATTGCAATGAATGTAACTACCTATTTATCTCATCTAATCTAAGGTACCATAAACTTAACGGGGAAAAATGCACCTAATCTAAGGTACCATAAAAATATGGAATTAGATATTCCGATCAATATGAAAGCTATAGCCCTTGACATTCTAGTTAGAATAATCAATTGATATACTCAATCAATTTCTATGTTAATGCGCTAAGTAAACAAACGTCATTTAAAACAAATCAATACCGCAATACAATCGTCTCACCCCGGACGTAGTCTCACGTAAGTAATTGAGTATGTGGCTCAGACAAATACGATATACACGTTACATACCCCTCTGTATACCATGCAGACCGTGAGCTCTTACTGCGAAAGCTCAAGCTAGTCGTACTTTTAGGCAAACCAGTGAAACTAAGACCTCGGACTCCGTAATAATTATGGGTAGTCAAATAACGTGCTTACTCTGGTTCTCACAGTAAAAAAAAAACAGAATAAGACCCCAGGTATCCCCTTATCCGTTTTTCCGTAAGCGCCCTTCCGCCGGCGACGAGCCCCAATAACCATCCCATTTCACGGTAGCCATTACCGCCGTTTTCTAAAATAACAATATGGAAATCTAGCACGACACTATCGAAGGCACAGGATAATAACGAGGCGTTTTATATGAGTATCGAATATCGAATGTGAATGGACAAGATACTGATATTTCGGATGCTATTTTGTTGGTGTGGTTACTGGTAATATTACTGTTATGTATTAGGTTAGGTACTAGAATATTACATTACTTCAAAGTCTATCCTCGGCATTGAACTGTAAGGTTTTTGTAATTTAATTTATTTACTTGTCCCGCATTAAATTTATTAGAATTATACATTTGATGCTAGTCCTCCCCTTTGTGTACAAATATTTAAATAGCCGTCTGAAACGTGCCCTTTTCGTGTTTGACATCATTTTGCCCCGAAACACAAGGTTATCGTACTTTAGGTTCCCAGCATGATTAGATTGATTAGACACGAGAAAGTTTAAATTAAACTTATTTTGAACTTTAATTAGTTAACACTGTTGACTAACGTTTCAATGTAGGATTATTTTTTGATATGTTAATTGTCTAATGTGGATGACGATTTCGTTTGTTAAAACAAATGGCATTAGAACCTCTAACTCTCTTGGCAAACCTGTTAAAAAGTATGAAAAAAACCGCTTTCCCCAAATTAACATCCTTATGTTATGACTGCTATCCAAGCTGAACCCGGTCTTCTTATGGATGCAATAACGGCACCTTTTCACAAAATAATAGTTTCTAACATTTTTTTCCTTTCCACAGCCGCCCCATACTTTACCGTAGCCCCGGAATCCCTAAACCTGGCCGAGAACGAAACCGCCGTGATCAGATGCAAGGCCGACGGATCCCCCGATCCGCAGATCAAGTGGGTGTACAACGGCGAGCCCATAGAGCGCGCGCCGCCAAACCCGCGCCGCACGGTCGCTGCCGACTCCATCACCATCACGGGCCTTACCAAGAAGGACACCGGCAACTACGGCTGCAACGCTACCAACTCCATCGGCTACGTGTACAAGGATGTCTACATTAATGTCCAATGTGAGTACCATGCGTATTTTTATGTTCCTGATAGATAGACCGAAGAGCTTACACCTTTGAGAGCGATATAGGAGTATATGTTTCGACATACATCTACAAGTCTCCTTTTATCTTGAAAAAAAAGCAGATGACTTTATTTTATTGTATATGCGTGTAATGCGCTCAAGTGTTTTATGCCGTTATGCTAAGCGGATGATAAAAAATCTCCACATTATGTCTTTTAGTGTTATGGACGTACTGCTTAGTTAGGTGTAAGATACGGTACTCCACTTAAGGTTATGCGCTTCGGCAATCGATTCTGTATCGTGGATATTCATGGTGACGTAAGTATGTCTCTTTGACATGCATATTGCAAGCTGCATCTGAAAATAGGCAAAGATCGTATCTCTTCGCTTGGCTTTGTTTTCTAAAATGATTTGATGATGATGACGTTTTGGGAGACTTGCCAAACTTGAAATGAAATACATAATAAATAACCAATATAAAATATACTATTAGGTGTATATCATTATTTAACACGAAATTTTACTTTTTAACTATGTTATTTGTGATAATAATATAAATATTTCCATTGAAACCAACAAGAGTCCAATTCAGTCTTAAATGCGATCCCGGAAGTCTATTCCGCTCCTGTACTCGTACCGAAAACGTCCCGGCCGCACAAATTGGATCATTCATGTTGTCATTCACAATTCCAGAGTTTTATGAGAAAACAAATGAACGGGCTAGAATACGGCTGTCACTCTAAATTTATTATGACAAATTTACTATCATAGCGATAAGACTGGAAGTAACGGAGAACTTGTTTGTGCCGTGTAGATATAGCTCTGCGTTCGGTATTGAGACGTTTGTACTTTATCAACAAAGAAGTTTAAGCCGCGATATCAGCTTTCTGCGTGCTTTCTGAAATGTAAACTTTAACGTGGAGAGAATATTACAAGATAAAGTACTTTTAAGAAGGGACTGTAAAGGGGCCATGACAACGAGTTTCGGTTATTTAGTAACGCCTTAATGACTGTTTAAGTAACTATTATGCAAGAAAAGTTTTTGTTAAAAATTTCATTCTTGATACATGCGTTTATCGCTGATTGTACTTTTCTTTCAACACTTTAAGACAATTCTAAGAAACTCAAACACAATCAGGTTGCGTTGTTTTATGACAGAGCCTATAGCCACCTCCGGTGTCCTTCGTCAGATAAGAAGTTTTCTAGTAATAAATAATAAATAAATAAGCTTGATGGTACATTCACGTCTGAAAATATCGATACGGGCAAAGTGCCAAAAATATGTATTGTAGCTTATTTCCCATATATTAAGGTAGTGTATGCATATTTTTGGCACTTTGTCCGTATATATATTTTCAGACGTGACTGTACCAATATTACATCATCCAACTTACATATGTATGTGAAGATTGTGAAGTTTTAGCTCATTCGAATAATAGATAGTGGGTCTAAGTTAGCTTGCAAGATTTGAGCCGAACATACATACATTGCAAGTTAACTAAAAGCTTATAAAATACAGTCAGCAATAAATTCTCACAAATGTAATTTATCACAGATTCTAGTTTAATCAGTCAAATCTATAAATATCTTGTATACTGCTCAGACGGCTCGGAATTTAAACGGAATCGGAACCGCCGGGGGTGGAATGTTTGCACACAATCCCCGAGCAGCCGCCTGCAATTCGCGCTTGTTTACTGCACTTTACGTATTCATACACCCGCTAAACGGGGGAGGCTGTTTGTGTCGTTAAATGCTAAGGAAGCTAAGAGCCTGCATATTATATTTGAGTACTCTCTTCGTTTATGCGGTATTTTTAGAATACATCTCTGTACAGGTATTGCACTATAGCGCAGCCGTGTTTTTGTTTAAGAACACGTAGAAGAAGTGGTAGAAGTCCTGTGATCTAAAATATAATTGTTAAGATTAAAAGTAATAGAATAGAATTTGTTTTATTCATAAACACACAAACAGTAAATAGACATACGTAATAGAGAACACAGTGTCACGAAATGGCCTCATCTCAGCATGTTGCTGGCGCCTTCCAGCGCTGATCTTCCGATGAGACCATCGAGTGAGAAATAATCACGGAAGGTAACAGAAAAAAGGTCGTGTCATAAGGTAGGTATTTAGTATCGGTAAATGGTCAGATATGTGTGATAGTGACAGTATATCATATTTACCCCGCAATACATTTGTATGGTAGGTATTTACCTACAATCCGAACCGAATATCAATTTTATTTTATCACGTATTTGTAAACTGGGCTCCCTATATTTTAGGCACATTATTAAATTAAGCAGATCGCGGTCATATCTCTAGATTCCGTCCGTAAAACAAATCACACACAAACGCACCCCATCAATCTCCTTTTCGACACCTTTAAGGAACAAAAAAGTTGCAGCTGTCAGCTACCATCGCGTGTTGATGCGATTGCGCCGCTACCTGTGCCGTCTACCAGTATATCCAAACAGACAGACGTGTGGTAGAAAGCTTTATTGCATATGCCCTTTTATAGTTTGACGATTCCGATTCTGGGGTGAAAAGAATGCGCGGGTGCGCCCGTGGGGAGATTGTGCAAGGGTGGATTGACCCGAGCTTACAGCTCCCAGTAAAAATCAAGCTATAATAGCCCTTTTTTCTATACCATAAAAGCGCTGACATGAGCAAGCAATTTGGGACTTTAATCCCTTGATCCGCGCGGGGCGTCATGACTCACCGTTAGGTCCTAATCGTAGGGAAAAATGTGGTTTACCGCTCTATTATATAATTACTAATTGTATATGATAGCGGTCTTTTAAGGATAAATAGTTATGTTATTGCATTAATCCTTTTTCCTTGTATTTATTGAAGTTAAATGTATAGGTATGTATGGCATTTCCTTATCCTCCTGAGACCCAGAACCAATAATTTGTTTTTTGAATTTGGAACCCTTAGTTATATAATAAAAGTTCAAAATAGATTTTCGGAATATGTGCAAAAATTTGTACTCAGGGTCTTAGGAGGTTATGTGCCTCTTCGCCATACGATTATTTAATCAAATTATTCGTATTTTAGTTTATTTTAGAACTACCGGCAGTTCTGGAAATATGTTAATTGCCTACAGGTCGTCAGTCATTGACTACTGACTAATTATTCTGTTTAACTAATGTTGACACTGGATTTTTTTTCTGGAAGAACCCCGTTTTTGGAATGATTCCAAATAAAGCGTGTTACTGAGCAACAAATACTTATAATTCTAGATGAAATCTTTGTAAGTCTATCTTTCACTATTTCAGGTGTACCGGAAATATAATTTTGCATTTCGAGTAATCCTTCCCTTGTTAGCTAAACAGCGAGAAGTGAACTACGTTAGGTCACGAGTTCAACGACCGCGGAGTGCTAATCTACCTGTTGTTATATCTTATGTCCTAGGCTTTCGCGTGTGTGGTTACTTCAGACTGCATTGCATGCAAGCATGGAGACGTAGCTACTATGTAACTTACTTCATTCAAATAAAAAGAAAATAAACTCCTATTCTCTTAATGAAAGCTTAAAAGGCGAGAAGTGGGGGCACTAATTGCGGCTACAAAATCAACAGTACTGTATGTTTAAAAAGCATTCGCTGCTTTAATTTCCAAACTTCCGTGGGGCTCAGACTCAGGCATATTGTTGACAATCAAACCTCGCTTTCAAATCTGTCACTACATTTATAACCCTCATATACTTGCGTAAGCTTCTACTGGGCTTATATTGTGATCGATATAGGCTTAGTTTTCAGCAGCTATTTTTTCATTGAGCTCTCGTCACGGATTGTTTACGAGGTCGGCCCTCATTGACCCGCAGTCAGGCAGTAAAGCTGAATATAGTTCCATAACTGGGCTGCTTCCCGCAATAAAACGCTTATGAGCGCCGAAAATGGGTAACGTCATTTGTTCAGATTCCGCCGTAATAGTTATGAAATAAAAGTGGATTTGATAGTCTTTTAGTGGGTATGGTGGCTGTATCAGTCTTGGTTATACTGCCATCTTGAGGAAACTACGATACCAAGAACGTGGAGGTTTATGCTTAACCTGCACTGATATGCACGGTTCTACCCATATTATTACGTACCGAAATATAGTGTGGCACACCAATTTTGTCAATAAAACACGGTAAATTTGAAGAATGTAATAGGCGCCTCCCGTGAACTTTTGAGTTTCGCACCTTTTAGTACTGACACGGTTTTGCCAGGGAGGTAGTAAGCAATTAAGGACTACACATCTAAAAAAAGCTAACAATTCTGTCCCCTAGCTCGGAAGCGTCTACGTCCACCGTCTGTTGTCTATTGGCCGCTTCCTCGCTTCACACGCCCACACCTCACTCTCCTGAATGCGAGGATATGGATACTTGCGCCTACGGTGTGTTTTCTTAGCGCGTGCATATGCTGACCTCGTTATAGGTCAGATAAATCGAAAAACAGACTGCCAAGTGGCAGTTAGAGCGAACAAATATAGAATTGCAAGATTGGCATTTAATCTTAGACGATATTTTTCCCCACAACACTTTAAAGTTTTGTATCCGGTAAACTTTAGCTTTTTTTTTTATACCACGACGGTGGCAAACAAGCATACGGCCCGCCTGATGGTAAGCAGTCACCGTAGCCTATGTAAGCGTAGCTTTGTTGTTACTGTTTTTTGAGGCAATCATCTTAACCACTATTGTGCGGTGATGTAGAGAAAATTTATTTGAAACGAAAAAACTGTTCAATGAAAGAAATCACATACAATAAAACAACTCGCATTTCGCATCGCACACTAGGATTCGTACGTGATTAAATTAGGCTCCTCGTCATCTTGCATCATCTCGTGATTCGATGGGTTCTGCGTAAATTACGTAGGTAATGTAATAACGCAACAAGTGCTGAGTCAGAAGGTGTAAAACACAGCTCCCTGGAGCTCCCGTGAGTCAGCTGAGTGAGCCTGGATCGATCGCATATCTTTGCCCGGTGAGGGATAACAATATCGTATACGTTACACTCTCTTATATTTGTAGCATCCATAATACATTATGTAATCCTCACATTGCGTCCATTAATAATGGCACGTCATTAGCAATAAGGTTTTCTCAATAAATTATTCTTATTCTTATTAATGGATAAATGAAACCAAAAAAAATATAGCTATATGAAGAATAGGGATTAGGACGCACTAAAATCGTATTACATAACATATATGTATGTACGCGACTTCGCGTTGTTTTCTATTTATAAGTTACGTATATATACAACTGAGCCATAGTTTCGTATTTTACAGTTATCAGATATCGAATAGTACCTATGAAGTATTGGGTAAATAATATTAGGGCCACAACAACTATTCATATTATAGTGATTAATTTCTCCTAAACGTAACATTGTACTCTCGGAAACACTTAAAATTCTTGCATCAACGTATCCCATATGGCTCGTGTGTTCGTCGTTAGCACAACCGCGCGCCACCTGGACTCGCCGCCCATATGCCACACATCAATATTCATATTTTATATGTTATTCTTCATCTAATGATAATAGCTGCGTCGTAAAACTTTACAACATATGCACAGTTTTTCAAAGATTGTAATGGAACTGGGGTGGTGTGATATTACGTAACGTTTCCAGGATAATGTATCCAATTTGCTCACACAAAACAATCTGCCGCCCCGTCTAAAACTGTGATAACCTTATGTATTGCCTGCGAAGGAAGTGAAGAATCGCTTTTACTCCTAAATGTTGCTAAGAATGTAAAAGCTATTAAATTAACACAGGGAACCGACATTTGGAATTTGTAAAGCCTTAGGTGATATAGAACCGTTGCATCAAGCGTCGCTACCTAACCATGATCAAGCGTTCTGTGGAAATTCAGGCATTCTTTGATAGCTCTCCGTGGCATGACAGCTGTGGAATGAATCTCTTATATCATGTATGGTTAGCCGAACCGGCCTAATGATCGCTTGAGTTTTTGTCCTGTACTGACATTATCACTTTCCACAGCGATCCCGCCGGAGATCAGAGAAGGTCCCGAGAACGTGACTAAAGTGGACGGGTCCGAGGTGGTGATGCGATGCCGAGTGTTCGGCGCGCCGCGGCCCATCGTCAAGTGGATGCGCAACGACGTCGAGCTCACCGGGGGCAAGTGAGTGCTGTTTTAATAATATCTTTAATAATATCTTTATCTTTATTATCTATTTACAAACATATAGTAAGCATTTGCTGGGGCCTCTCTTTAGGCTTACAAAGCCTGTGTTGAGACGTCCCGCTCTTCCACAACCGTAATTACTTGTAGTTACATTATATTACAAAATCACAGAAAAAATAATAAAAAAACAATCTATCAATCTATTATCTATAATATTGAGGGATGGGTTGGGATGGAAAATTTGATTCAATAGATGAACAATCGAAGCCGTCCACTCCATCACATTCCATACTGTCCGCAAATTCATTCATACAAGCGTGGTCGTAATAAAAGTGACAGAGATAATGATATGACCGCGGTACTCAGTGTACTAGTTTGCTTTACTTTAACGTGACGGTTTTGTCGTCTCCCAGTGTTTTACAATCGAATCAACGTGCACCTCTCAGTACATATTCAACCTGTCACTGAAGGCCAGTTGCTGTGGGTCTCGCTAACTATTGCCGTCGGTTGTGACAGAACATCATCAAAATAAGTTTTACTGAAAATAGATGTCATATACTAAAGTTGTTGAGGCCGGATTCGAATTCGCGGCTAATTTGGACGGTTGAGTGGCCTAGGGGTTCATGGCGTAAGATCGTAGCTAACGCCGGTTCACATCCGGCTTCCAAAACTTCGCTTCGGGCTTCGTCACCTTTTAGCATATGATAACTATTTTCAGATTATAATTTATATAAATGGTAATTAGTTGTAAAAAAAAAAAAGAAACAAATCAAAATATTTGATGAAATAACTTGATTTACTCCCAGACTTAATTGTATAAAATAAGTTTTAACGCCTGATAACTCGCACGGCGTCGTACTCCGCCCAGGACTAGTCTCCCAATGCCGGAATAAGACGTTTCTCAATATTTTTTAGTATTAATACTTATTTCATTCTGTTTGTAGCTTCAACATCACAACGATGGGCGACCTGGTGATTCGCAGAGTAGGGTACAGCGACGCCGGCGTGTACCGCTGTTACGCGCAGAATAGCTTCGGCGAGAAATCTGCATACGGCACACTCGAAGTCAAACGTGAGACCTTATACTTTTTTATGAATTTTAAATTTTCTTGTATGATAGGCCTTTTGGTTCTCTTACAAAGTTGCCCCACAGTATAAGGCCGTAAGAAAGTACTGATGACAGAACCCTGGTCCGCAGCGCAGCTTCTTTGAGTATAGTTATTTATTAATCTTTACTATGAGATATTTAACGTTACTCAATTTGTGCGTAGTTCTACCGTGAAATATCAAAATAAACAGGCTGTACTGTCCAGTTGTGTGACCTAGTCGCTGGCGATTCGGTCTCCGAAATTACTGTTTGACAGATTCCCTGAACCAGTGTTTGAACCAGAGCGACTAAAGTAAGGACAAAATCTAATAATACGAAGTCTTTATCTAAAAACACAACTGAGTCCTACATTTGGAGTATAAAATAAATCGAAATAATTATATGATTATTTCGAAGTTAAAAACCGGTTCCGATCCCTGGTCTATATTAGGGTCATCAGTCATGCGTACGGCGTTACAATTGTATATCGTGCTTCTGCTTGCGGTTTAACACATTATTTTTAAATCCAGAGCGGTCCACCATCAAGAACGAACCTGAAGACTACGAGGTGGCGGCCGGCTCGCAGGCCACGTTCCGCTGCACGCCGGACACCGACCCCGACCTGCGCACCGACGTCACCTGGGAGTTCAAGGTACTAACTACAACCTTCTTAATTGATCATAAATGCTCCTTATGTCTGTACAATAAGGTATACGAATTGCCAGTTACCAGTGTGAACGATTGTATAGTCCTTCGTTTTTAAACTGAGATCGTCTCGTGCATATTCATATTGTTAAAGAGTACTTTTTCTAAGACTCTTGCCCTGAAGAAAAAACCGCCTTATTACTTCTTGTTTAGGTACATGATTAATCGCTGTCGTTTTGAGGTTATTATTGTGTTTATTAATTTATATTTGTGATTTCCAAGGGTCAAACCATCGACTTCGAAGGCCAACCGCGCTTCAAGATGACTAACGACTATTCGCTGCTCATCTCCGACACCATCGAGCTGGACTCGGGCCCGTACCAGTGCGTCGTCAAGACTCCCATCGACGAGGCCCGCGCGGAAGCCACGCTCATCGTGCAAGGTAAGGCACATGATAACCCACAACTATCTCATTTCTTTTATTATCAAGCAGGACTTGAGCAGTACAGATTTAAGAAGAAAAAGCTATAATTTTTAGGCCTTGTTTTTGTGGTTTCAACAACGCAGCTACAGCTACGCTGGTCAGCGGGTGTTACGCTAATGGATGAAATCCGGAATCAGTATGTAAAAGGAAGTTTCAAGATTGCCCCTATTGCCGAAAAGCTCAGGGAGAAACGCTTAAGATGGTATGGTCACGTCCAAAGGCGTCCAGAGGACCATATGGTGAAGCTTGCCCTAAAACTGCCAATCACTAAATGCAACTCATCAGGCAGACCACTTACCACCTGGTGGACGACGGTTGAAAAATACCTAAAAGAAGCTCATTTGAATAAAGACGTAGTGCAAGACCGTGCTAGATGGAAATTGAGAACGAGGAAGGTCGACCCCAAGTAAACGGGAATAGGTCTAGCAGGAAGAAGAACAACGCAGCTACAGCCCAACCGACCTTCGTGCATTCCGACAAGGCCAAAGAGAATTAAAAAGACCAAGAGTGCTCACTCCATACAACGGTTTTGTTACCAAAAATATTATTATTTTCGTAGTCTACATCTCGCGTTAAGTAGCGGAACTCTCAGTACTGCTACTCGACAATAGATGTCGCGGCAAACAATAAATCTAATGCTCAACGATTTTCCGCTAATATTGAAACTAGAGTAACCGGATATAAATTTTTTACTCCTACGCTTAGACTACGAAATTAATAATATTTTTGGTAACAAAACCGTTGTATGGAGTGAGCGCTCTTGGTCTTCTTAATTCTTTTTGGGCAAGGCTCACGATGACGCGCTGCATACGATATGCGTTCAAAGAGTTAAAACGTTTGTATTTTATTATTAGTAGGAACGAGTAAGCTAATGTATCTGGAGTACTAGAAAAATAACACAAAAGTAAGTCTGAAATGCCCTGGAACATTGCATAAGCATGAAATGGAAATGGGCAGGACACATAGCTAGGCTACCTTATACTAGGTGGACGAAGTGAACCACGCTCTGGAAAGGGCCACCAGGCAAACGCAGCCAAGGACGCCCACACACTAGATGGATAGAGGATATATCGAAGCATGTCCCGAGCAACTGGCACGCCACGGCTCAAGATAGAGAGAATTGGCGCAAACTGGGAGAGGCCTTTACTCTCGAGGACCGCTCATTCAAATAAAAATAAATAAATAGTGTTTAGATATATTTTAAGATACCTAAATTAATATACGTAAGTTAAACTTAACCTTAGATCAAAACTGTAATGAGTCGGAATAAAAAGGCTTATTATTATTTTTTATTTAAGTCTGAAATGTAAATTTGACAGATCGACCCAACCCGCCCGTGCTGGTCGGCATCGAGTGCCGCGAGAAGGTGGCGCACCTGCACTGGGAGCCCAAGGGCGACAACCGCGCGCCCATCCTGCGCTACTCCATCCAGTACAACACCACGTTCACGCCCGCCACGTGGGACTCGGCCAACGACAACGTGCCCGCCATCGAGACGTCCTGGTCCGTGGAGCTGACGCCGTGGGCCAACTACACGTTCCGCGTGGTGGCGCACAACAAGATCGGCCCGTCGGCGCCCTCGGGCCACTCGGACGTGTGCAGCACGCAGCCCGACGTGCCCTACAAGAACCCCGACAAGGTGGAGGGCCGCGGCCGCGCGCCTAACAACATGGTCATCTTTTGGTCGGTGAGTGGGATTTTATTTGGTTATTAAGGAGATTTTGAAACTGTCTTGTTGAATGCATTCGCATTAAAAGTTACGAGACTTATCGCTCGTTTCGCTTCTGCTCAGGCGGTGACCTGCATTGATGGTTTCGATTAAAATTTCTGGGATCTCGTTCGTATGCCAACAAACATAGCCAGAGACATTCAAACACAACTGTGTTTATAGCTCAGCTTCATCAGCTAAAACCGATTTCTCAAAACAAATAATACTCCCTAAGACCTAATTATTTTTCTATTAAGGTGGTTCGACTAGGTTACCCAAAGCTTAAACCTCAGTAGATGGCGCCACAATTGCAAATTTTGAGTTTTAATTTTTTTGTGGAGTAGTCTTTGGTATTTCTATACTGTAAATTATGTTTAGCGCACTCTTTAAATAAATATTGAACTATTAAAACAAACATTGAACACTTCATTGTACAAAAACTACCCCTTAATGTCGACAGAATGTTTCTTGACTCTATTTCTAACTATCACTCACACATTCAAACAGTCGTACTGGGATCCTTGTAGTAGACAATTTGGCACAGCGTGAGTAGGCTTCAATAGCGTTGCGGTATGTACGTGGAAATACATGCAAGAGGATGTGGGTTCGAGACTCATTAATTTTTTTTTGTTATCAGTATTATCAAGTACCTATTATTAATAAATTATTTTATGAGAAATATGAGCGTTTTTCCATAAAAATATTAAAAATCTGATTCTCACACATCATGATATTTTTGGGTTCTTCCAACTCAGAATCACTAGCATAATCAATCCTCGTGCTATAAAAACCCGAAAATTTGTATTGAAATTTTGGTTTTACCCTGAAATTTCTTTCACACTAAAATGTGACGTAATGGTATGGATATTTTAGGATATCTTTTTTTAATGCTAGGGTGGAGAAGATTCTAAGTAGAATGAACCTAAGAAAGTCCAAATTTGTAAGATTTTCCGGTATTTTTTTCAAAAAAAAAACGCTGTTTTCCCTTACTGCCCAGCCTTTAAAAAAGTAGGTACTATTTTACAGTAGAATTAAAACCTTTCTTTACGATACATTTAATTAAATTACAGTGAGTTACAAAATTGCATGGCCTTCTTTTTATAACCATTATAAAAAGAAATGAGATATTTACCATGTTTGTTTATATTATTGATTTCCCGATATTTTGACACAACTAGAAGTTTCACACAATGCCTAGGGATAGAAAATTATTTATTTATTTTATTTATTGTCAATTTCATTCAACGGATCACATCATATCCAATTTATGTGTTTATGTATTGCATAGTTTTCTACCTAGTTGGTTATTAAATTCTGTTACTGCAATAATCTTTATCTACATAAAATATACCAACGAAAGTTTAATAAAGTATATATTATAAAATAATAAGTAAAATGAAGTACACAAAATCAGGAATCACATATGACAATATCATTCAAAATCGCCTCCTCTGGCTTTGACACAGGCCCTGAAACGACGAGGCCAGTCATCAATAGCGGCACGCACGATTGTCATGTCTAATTCCGTCACTGTCTTAACTATGGCCCGCTTGAGGGAGTTAAGATTTGTGTGGGGTTTAGCACAGGCTTTCCCCTCAATAACCTGCTATATGGCATAATCCAGGGGGTTAAGGTCCGGGCTGGAGGACGGCCAGTCTTCGTGGGCAATAAAGTCAATTTTGTTCCTTCGAAACCAGGCTTGAGTTGTTTTTGCCTTATGTGCAGGAGCTGAGTCTTGTTCAAAGATCCATGGCTGGTTTTGCAATAGGGTGTGGCTTAAGGGCTTCACTATTGGTTCGAGAACGGTTTCCAGTTTCCGGTTTTCACACCTTTTTCACAGAAATGAATCTGTGTTAGCCCTGAGTATGACACACCCAAAATCATGTTTGGCGGGTGCCCACATTTGTGCAACGCACAACGCACAACGTGGGTTGTTTCCATCTACAAATCTTAGGGCATAATTGTATCCCAATAAATTCTTTTGGATTATAAGAACACGTTAAACTACTTTTAGGGGACCTGTAATGACCATATTTTTGTAAATATTGAATTTAAAATATCTTTTGGCACACGTCACGTGACCAAACTCGAAACGTCATTGAAGATTCTGATGACGTCACAACTCTCGGATTGACACTGTTGACAGTTAGGCGATTAACAACAAATGACAAATATCAGTTGACAGTTCGTATCTTCTACGTGTGTATGTAGTTATGTGTCAAACCATAAACTGTGACGTCACACAATTTTCAAAGAGCGTTTTGGGCGCGAAAGCATCTGTCAAAATATATTTTGTTAATTTAACATATTTAAAGCCGTTTTTAGTATAAAAGCTGAATTTTAAGGCAACTTTTAGTTAATATAGAAAGTAATACAAGCGTTTCAAAAAATTGGAATACGATTCTCTTTTAGGCCCCAATTCATTATAGATACGACGAGATAAGCGTTATGTGTGGTATATAATTATAGCTCACAAATCCACCACATTATGCCATTTTTTATTTTTTCGGTAGCATTTGTTTTAACGGGAATAAAGAGGTTGCAAATCGAGTAACAGAACTTCAGAACAGATATCATTTGATATTTACCAGTCGCTTTTCGGTGAAGGAAAACATCGTGAGGAAACTGGACTAATCCCAACAAGGCTTAGTTTTACCCTCTGGGTTGGAAGGTCAGATGGCAGTGGCTTTCGTAAAAACTAGTGCCTACGCCAAATCTTGGGATTAGTTGTCAAAGCGGACCCCAGGCTCCATTCAGCCGTGGCAATATGCTGGGACAACGCTAGGAAGAAAGAAAGAAATCGAGTAACAGAACTTAGTAACCAATTAGGTATAATAGTTATGATGTAAATGTCCATATCATGTTGGAGTCATATATTAGCCAACTAATTATTCAAGATCAATACACTTAGCTCCCTTAGGTATTCGCCTAAGTACAATCTCGGGCAAAATTGAGTTTTATAAAAATGAACTAGTTTCTAGGTCATATTTTCTATGAATTGGTCATTTTTGTAGACTCCAATTACAGTTACACTTTTCCTGGTTTTTCGCGGACCAGAATATCGATGATTTTTGTAACTTGATTTAGACGTCGCTATCATTTTCAATCCAAAAACACATAAAATCACAATTCAGAACATGCGGCAGCGTTGTTTTCTATCAAGTACGTCAAGCACCAGGGCGGCTACCGGGAAAATCGAAACTCGTCAATTTCGGGCATTTTTCTCTGTCACTCTAATTACGTCTTAGTGAGAGTAAAAGAGAAAGATTCCCGCAATTTGCGAATTTAGGTTTTCGCGGTAGGCCCCCAGGTCCTGTCAAGTTTCAGCAGTGTTGCCAGGCGAGCGGAAGAGAATTATCGTACTTGAGTGTCAATATTATTGTACCGTTGAAAAAAATATCGTAGGCCAATCAAAAAGGCAGCCCCTAAAAATGTCTAGCAAAATAAGCTTAAATTTCCAATTAATAATAAAAAAAGACAATTTTCGTCTAAATTGCGCAAAAAATCTGTTTATGTTTGTGTATTTTTGGGATAGACTCAAACGGTATACAGGAAATTGAGACATTTTAAACTTCAAACTTACACCAAGGAGCCGAACACCCAAAATATACTAATTTTAGCCTATTTCTGAGAGAAAGTGTCATATTTCGCTTCAAATTACTAGACTTTTAAGGTGGCATCATCCAAGGGCTGAAATTATAGTACTTTAGTGTACGATAATGCTCTTTGGAACATTATGTCATACCGGGGCCCAAATTATCGTACATGTACGATAATTATCGTACGCCTGGTCACACTGAGTGTCAGTGTCGACAGAGTCAGCTAAAAACGCGTCAAACATCGCAACGTCGCGCCGATGGCCGTCCGAAGCATGGAGTGGCAACGTCGCAATGTATTTGTACACGACATTTGTCACACACACATGAGTAAAATTTATAAAAATATAACGTTGATTATTGCATGATTTCTGTATGAAACAAAGTTTTTCTATTAATTTAGCGCAAATGAATATTCGAAAGTAGATAGATGCGCAACTATTTATGTAATAATATTGTGTAATTAATTAATAAATAGCGATTGTTTTTTGTATGAAAATCGAACCACCTTAAATGGCATCTATTATTAACCACGGGCGCGATGCAAATCGGTAAAGAAAACCAAAATTCGACTTTTGATCACTTTCGTTTTGGCTGGTAAATTTTAAACTTTGAGAGTTCAGGAGTTTAATTTAATCTTAGTGTCCATTCATCATCTAACAGACCACTGTTTCCCACAGAAAATGCCCCAAATCGAGCACAACGGGCCCGGCTTCTACTACCAGGTGTCGTTCAAACGCAACGACACGGGCGAGGGCTGGACCGACCAGACCGTGCAGGACTGGCGCCAGAGCGAGCTGCTCGTGCCCAACACGCCCACCTTCGTGCCCTATAAGATCAAGGTAATATACCTACTGACATATTGCGTATATATGCATGATAATAGTAACTTTATATGAATGTTTATTTATCGATATTAACGATCATTATTTTTTACTTAGTAAAAAATGACACAGTTTTCACCTTTTTAAAACAGTTATAGCCTACGAGGGTTGATTGAAAAATTCGCGGCCTGGCTAATTAAAAAAAAACTGTTTTCTTTTTTCTGCCGCCATTTTGAACTGTCATTATTCAACTGTCTTCCCGCGAAATTTCAATTGTCGTCTATATTTAAAAGCAATTTTACGGCATATTTAAAGTTACGTATCGGTAGATATCGTGAAAATGGAGAAATTAGAGCAGCGTGCTGTGATTAAATACCTGCATAAAGAAGGATAGACACCGAAGCAAATTTATGATGCTCTTATGTTTAAGTTTAGTTTAAACCTAGTGTTGCATGATAATTTTATTATTGTAATTTTATTTACGAGTATTTAGTTATTATGTTTAGGATTAAGTAACATGCCCCATATTGTATGTCCTAACAAGGTATCATGTACCTACTAAGTCTAAAAAATAAGATCTTAGTGTACTGATGAACATGATAAAGCAATGGATTAAATGAATAATGATTTCAATACGTTTGAGGGCACAAGTGGCACAACTAGATTCATAACTTAATTAAACATGATCTTCCCCAGGTCGTCGCGTGGAACTCGAAGGGAGCGTCGAACGTGGCGCCCGTGGAGGTGATCGGCTGGTCGGGCGAGGACAAGCCGCTGCTGGCGCCCACCAACTTCACGCTCGTGGAGGTGATCTCCGGCAACGAGGCGCTGCTCAGCTGGAACCCCGTGCCGCCCGACTCCGTGCGCGGCCACTTCAACGGGTACCGCATCCAGACCTGGACCGACGGCGAGGAGGACCAAGTGCGCGAGGTACCTAACATTCATACTCGATCATTTGTTTTCATGTCAAAACACAACTCTCATCCGTGTACGCGCCTTTAAGACAAGAGGCCAGCGTCGCACTTACAACCCCTATACAGAATGGAACAAAAATAGTGGACATCCGTTTAAGGGCATATGCGGTATCGTGTTCTGATTAGGAAAAAGTAGTAGATTTTTTACAGTACATATGGTGCTACATTCCCGCACGCGTGCAGGAATGAGCACTTTCCGTTCATATGTTGAAACTTTAAACAGCCATATGTACTGTAAAACGTTGTACGATACACGTGGAAATAGGTAATTCGCAACTCGTGTCGATTTAAAATCACCACTCGTTGCGAATTTCCTATTTTCTGTACTTGCATATGTAAATAAATTTTTTTTTGACGCAAAACAGTTTTGGCATTTGTCAAGTCGTGCAAGTCGACCAAACCATGGAGGGCTTGGCCGACTTGCATGACTTGCCCCATAGTTTTTTTTCTTCTACTTATTCTCAATCAGAACGCGGTACCGAATATGCCTTTCTAACGGATCGCCACTATTTTTATTACACCTTGTATGGTATTCATGAGTGACAGTAATTGACTTATCTGTTCATTTATGGAGTAAAATGTACATTAAAAAAAAATATTTAAACTGTTTATCATTTAAAGGTCAAGGCCCAATCGGACGCCACCAAGGTCATGATCAACATCCTCAAGCCGCACAAGAAGAACAACGTCCGCATCATGGTGTACAACGGCTTCGACAACGGCCCGCCCAGCGACACGCTCAGCTTCGTCACGCCCGAGGGCAAGCCCGGCCCGGTCCGCTCCTTCAACGCCTACCCCATCGGCTCCTCCGCCATGCTGCTCACCTGGGACAAGCCCATGGAGGAGAACGGCGTGCTCACTGGCTACAAGGTCTACTACGCCAAGACTGTTGGCACGCAGGTGGGTCTAAAACGTTCGGCTCTCTGAACATTACAAATGTTAACGTTGTGGATACATTTTTGTATCATATAAGTTATAGCTTATGAGAAATAGAAGGTTTTAACATGCCTATTCGGATGAAGTAAGAAAATTAGGTTTACAGTACATATGGGGCTACTTTATAGCACTAGTGCGAGAAGTAGCATATTACGTTACTGTGTCGAACATTTAAAGGGCCATATGTACTGTAAAACGTTGTACGATACATGTGCGAATAGGTAATTCGCAACTCGTGTCGATTTAAAACACTCCCTTCGGTCGTGTTTTAATTTATCGCCACTCGTTTCGAATTTCCTATTTTTCGCACTTGTATCGTAATGTACTATTTTAAGTCCGTTTATCGAACGAGTGTGCCAAGCGAAGCGAAGTTCTTAGATTAAACATGAAACATACTTCTTTATTTATTAATTAGGTGTAAAGGTAGATAAGGCTATTAAGTTCTAGCATGAGCAGGATCTATCAAAGAATGATGGAGCTAGAAGGCTTAAAAGCGATTTGATGAGGGGTCTTGCTATAATGGTCAACTCGTTTGTAGTAGGGTATATCCGTACGTGGCCATACCGTAGGTACATAGGTAGGATAGGTGGACCGTTGTCTGGTCAATTGATTTTGGCAAATCGGGAGATCACAGTTGGGGACGAACTACTAGTTTTCTGAAGTTCACCGGAAACACCCATATCATAATTTTTTTTGGATCAGGTGGAGCCGTGGGTGGAGCGCAAGAACGTGATCGACAGCAAGTTCGACCGCGCCAAGCTGGCCGGGCTGCAGCCGGACACGAAGTATCGCATCGAGCTGCGCGCCATGACGAAGGCCGGCGAGGGCAAGGGCTACTTCGTGGAGCAGGCCACGCGCTCCGACCTGGTGGCCGTGCCCGACGCGCCGCGCTTCGAGGCGCACGTGGTGCCGCCGCCGCCCGAGCCGCTCGCGCAGCACAACCAGTCGCCCGCCGTGCACGTGCTCGTGCGCTGGCAGCCCGAGCTGGAGGGCCACCCCGGCACGCACTTCCAGGTACCCCATGCCCGACTAGGCATAACACTGAGGCCCAGTTGCGACCACGATTAAAACACTGATCGCCGCCTCCCAGCGTTGACTCATGACATTTTGAAAACGACATAATTTAACGAATGTTATAACGCTGACAGACTGTTTAGTGCGACTGACCCTAATTCGAACGACAGCGTCATACGATCGCATTTAGATATTATACTGTTACTAGCCGGTCACTCCATATTGCCTGTCTACTTCATAATGTATGTCCGTCAAAAATTAACTCTAGAAGTCGCCAGTATCATGCTGAGAAGAGAATATTATTTTGTTTGTATTTACGAATAATTATATTTATTCTCTTATGTCGTCATTATACTATAGGAATATACATTCCCTTTCAGGCCTCCTACAGATTGAAAGATCATCCACAGTGGGAGCAGTGGCCGATGGAGATGGACGACGACTACGTTATCCTCAAGGGGCTGGAGCCCAACAGGGTATACGACGTGAAGGTCACCGCCTACGACGGCGACTACTTTACCGACAGCGAGATCAAACAAGTCGACACCACTAATGGTGAGTTTACTATGAACGAATCACACTTAGAAAAGTTTATACGGATCTCAGTACCATTAAGGCTGAACTTAACTAAACTTTCTTAAATAAAATTTTGGAAAAAGGGACGCCGAATTAATTTTACTTATTTATGTCTAGATTAAATAAATAAATAAATATTATAGGACATTATTACACAAATTGACTAACTCCCACAGGAAGCTCAATAAGGCTTGTGTTGAAGGTACTTCGAAAACGATATATATAATATATAAATATTTATAAATACTTAAACACATAGAAAACACCCATGCTCATCACACGAATAAATGATTTGAACCCGGGACCATCAGCTTAGTAGGCAGGGTCACTACCCACTAGGCTAAACCGGTCGTCAAACATTGTGTTTAAGATTTGACGTTTTAGCATGCCTTGAGCCGCGCGGCACAACGCAAGACGCGGTGTAACGACATTCGTAACGAAGTGAAACATAAGATTGTTTGTCCTTAGACGGTCCGATCATAATGCTGGACAACAAGTCGGCGCAGGCCGGCTGGTTCATCGGCGTGATGCTGGCGCTGGCCTTCCTGCTGCTGGTGCTGGTGCTGGTGTGCGTGGCGCGGCGCAACCGCGGCGGCAAGTACGACGTGCACGACCGCGAGCTCGCCGCCGGCCGCCGCGACCATCCCGACACCGGCTTCCACGAGTACACGCATCCGTGAGTACCACTAACACTACTACTTACTACTACTACAAGTACGACGTGCACGACCGCGAGCTCGCCGCCGGCCGCCGCGACCATCCCGACACCGGCTTCCACGAGTACACGCATCCGTGAGTACCACTGACACTACTACTTACTACTACTACAAGTACGACGTGCACGACCGCGAGCTCGCCGCCGGCCGCCGCGACCATCCCGACACCGGCTTCCACGAGTACACGCATCCGTGAGTACCACTGACACTACTACTTACTACTACTACAAGTACGACGTGCACGACCGCGAGCTCGCCGCCGGCCGCCGCGACCATCCCGACACCGGCTTCCACGAGTACACGCATCCGTGAGTACCACTAACACTACTACTTACTACTACTACAAGTACGACGTGCACGACCGCGAGCTCGCCGCCGGCCGCCACGACCATCCCGACACCGGCTTCCACGAGTACACGCATCCGTGAGTACCACTGACACTACTACTTACTACTACTACAAGTACGACGTGCACGACCGCGAGCTCGCCGCCGGCCGCCGCGACCATCCCGACACCGGCTTCCACGAGTACACGCATCCGTGAGTACCACTGACACTACTACTTACTACTACTACAAGTACGACGTGCACGACCGCGAGCTCGCCGCCGGCCGCCGCGACCATCCCGACACCGGCTTCCACGAGTACACGCATCCGTGAGTACCACTGACACTACTACTTACTACTACTACAAGTACGACGTGCACGACCGCGAGCTCGCCGCCGGCCGCCGCGACCATCCCGACACCGGCTTCCACGAGTACACGCATCCGTGAGTACCACTGACACTACTACTTACTACTACTACAAGTACGACGTGCACGACCGCGAGCTCGCCGCCGGCCGCCGCGACCATCCCGACACCGGCTTCCACGAGTACACGCATCCGTGAGTACCACTGACACTACTACTTACTACTACTACAAGTACGACGTGCACGACCGCGAGCTCGCCGCCGGCCGCCGCGACCATCCCGACACCGGCTTCCACGAGTACACGCATCCGTGAGTACCACTGACACCGTATCCAGCCACCCATGGTGGCGAGCGTATCCCTCATGTTTACCGTGGCATTGTGAGCTGCTCTCTGCATGACGGCGCCAGACTACCGATGGAGTGAGACTCTTTAGTCAGTTTATTAGGATAGCAAAGCGGGCAATATGCCACGGCAACCGAGAAGCCGTCAGTACAGGCCGCCATTTGTCGTTCGATGAATGAACCAGACAAGCACCCGTACACAAAGAGATCCAAACGCGCAAATGGCATGGGATTGGGCATATCCTTAGGAAGCCTGACACCCACCTGAATTGGGTGTATTAGGGTTGGGAGGAGGTTACCCAAGCAGCCCAAGACTGGAGTCATTTGAAGAAAATGGTTCAAGCCCTACAACCCCAGTAGGGGGTAACAGGATGAAAAGAAGAAGAATGCTAATCAAAACTATATGACCAAAAAAATTGAGGATCTTTTCGCTGTAGACAATCGAAAGCCTCTTAGAAAATATTTAGCCCTTATTAGTCGAGTTCCTCACTAGTTGTTATTAGTTTTATTGACCTCGGCGCATGTTCGCAGACTGGACAACAAGTCGCGGCACTCCATGAGCAGCGGCAACAAGCCGGGCCCGGAGAGCGACACCGACTCCATGGCCGAGTATGGCGAAGGAGAAACTGGTGAGTCCGCTCATGCTTTACTGCTATCGTCATCGGTGACAAACATGACTGATTACACTTAAACCTTATCGCCACGAGATAAGGTCCACCAATAGTCAGTTAAGTTTGGTTGCTCTTAGATCCGTCGTTCGTTACCTTTCTTTTCATGAAAACGAACGATAACGAAGCTCAATAAAATTTTGCTTGTCCGTTTAATGAATTTATTTTGAGCTTGTCTGATAATTTGGGCATGTTAATGTTTGTTATGAATTTTAATTTGTTTTTTTTTTTTATAATTATAATTTTTTAAGGCTATTGGAAACTATACACGAAAAATTATACAAGGACCTTTTGATCAGAAAAATTGTCTACTAAAAAATCAAAGTAAAAAATACATAAACTAAAATAAATAAATATTATAGGACATTATTACACAAATTGACTAAGTCCCACAGTAAGCTCAATAAGGCTTGTGTTGAGAGTACTTAGACAACGATATATATAATATAAATATTTATAAATACATAGAAAACACCCATGACTCCGGAATGTAAAGTTCCAATAGTCTTCCTTTAGCATGTTGTTTTTATTTAGTTGGCAAGACATCTCCAGTAATAAATGTACATCTAATAAATAAACACTAGTTGAGAGTCATTTTGGCTCACTGATCCAAAGCAGTTGTATTTACCAGTGAACACCGTTTATAACGACGTCGAAGGGACCGATGGATTTTGGCCATTTTTGGTAGTCGCTGTAAACCAACATTTAATACTCATGTTGTACCAAGACAGGACCTCAAAATTTCGTCGTTATAAACGATTTTTACTATTATTACTGAACATGTCCTGCCGCGTGCCTTGTCGTGACGTGTGCTGACCGCCTCCGCTTGCAGCGGGCATGAACGAGGACGGCTCGTTCATCGGGCAGTACGGCCGCAAGCGCCGCCCGCACCCCTCCAGCCACGACTCCGCCAGCCAGGCCTTCGCTACGCTCGTCTAACACCCCCCCCCCCCACCTACCTACCATGTTCCACAATCCCCCCGAACCGACTATCTATAGTGTTTCGTTTTGACATTTGTGCCATGCACTTGCCGGCGCATGGGTGGCCTTTTATCTATTATTCGATATGTAGTCTATTATTCATAGTTACAGAGTCGATAATCCTTTGGACCTTCAAGATAGTTCTAACGAATATTTACTACTGTGTTTTGCGGCAAATCTAACAATTGCATTGCTTTCTGAAGTACATTGTTAATTGGATGACAAAAATAAAAATGTAACACTGCTAGCGAACGTATTCGCTATTTAAACATCTCCAATCGGTTCGGGCAATACCATCACAGCTCCTTGCTACGTTCTAGCTAGTTTTAAACGTAGTGCCATCATCACATCTCGAATTTATAACGGTCCGGTACCGATCAACCAATCGGCGTCGCTCGTCGATCTTCGCTCTGATTGGTCCGCTTGAGTGAAAAGCCCGCCAAAATCTCCGAATCTCCAGTGATATTATCTGTTCCATATTGATTAGGTTTATTTTTGAATTTTTTACTAAATGTTTAGGTATGCTCCGGGCGTTCAGGGTCTTTATTGTACTATTTTAGAAATAGTTTTAATAAAGGCTGCTTCACGATTCCGCAAGTATTAAGTTGTAAGCTTTTTGCACAGAATCTCCTCTATTTGTAGGCTAGGTTATGTAGTTTCAAGTACATTCTTAAGCTAGGTTGTAAAAATTGATATTACGGTTAATTTGAGTGAGATGGAGTGAAAATATTTTGTTAATTATATTTTCCTATACACGTTTGCTTTGTTTTATATTTTTGATTGCATTTATGATTTAGATTAGATAGGTCCTTTTCCGTCCTTACGTATTCCCTTCATTGTTTGCCCGCACGAGCACCAGAGTTCTTTTGTTATTTACGAGGTATGTTTTTTTTTTTGTTATGTGTATGATAATGCTGATTTGATTGCTTGTTTCTATTTGTTTTCTGTACTTTTAATTACCCTTTTTATTCAATTTACTTAATCTCGCTTTCAATACTTAATTTGTATGATCAATATGTATTTTAAGTGCACTGTTACCGTCGCATTATTCATTGTGACACCAGATTAGTGTCAGCGATATGTATACGAATGTTGGTATATCTGGAAATAGCTATTTGAAGGAAGGAAGCGTCGTACCGGGTATAATACAGGAATCGCCCGTTCCTACCCGATGACCACGAAACACACGTCGACGCCGACCGATATTCGGTTTCAATCGATGGCGGCCGGCATCCAGCGTGCGTTTCGGGGTCGACGCGGTATTTCTTGATCCGAAAGTCCTAAAATCGGAAACCAAATCGATTACCGAAGTCCACTATCTCTCTCACTCTCGCCATGGCACCTAAACGCGATTGCGAAACTTTACTCGACGGCCGTCAGTTCGGCAGTGGTCGCCGGACAGTATAATATGGTGGCGTGTGCACTGCAGGTCGCTTCACGGAGGACGGGTCGTTCATCGGGCAGTACGTGCCGGGCGCGCGCGCGCTGCCGCCCGCGCCGCTGTCGCCGCCCGAGCCCGCGGCGCGCGGCCCGCAGCCGCCCACCTACGTCTAGACACTACGTGTCCCTCGTGCCGGCATGCAGGGGCCTCCGACCTATGATGATGATGCAATTCTGTCTGACGCCCCACCTGCTGAAATGAAACCGATATAAGGAAGATGCGATTGTCGCCTGCGAGCGTGCGTCGTATCTTTGCTTATCACTACGTGCAGCTAGTCTTATTTGATATTAGCAAATCTATTATTGTACAGTCCCGGACTTTAATTGTTAAGCCATTTAGGGTACAAGCTAATTTGGTAGTCAATACTAACGGTATGAAACGTCCAATGTAAAGTAAACATTTACCCCCTTATTCTACTAAAGTTACGATGTCGCTAATAATCGTTTGTCCCTTTCCGACGTATTGGTATGATGGAAAGGGACAAACGATTATTAGCGGCATCGTAACTTTAGTACACATTTATGAATGAGGGGGTTAAAGTCCGTGACAGTAACAGAATCGACCAAAACGTTTTCGATTTTGAAATAATAGATTCGCTAGTCTCCTGTAAACTAAGGGATGTGAAGTACCAATCTGACGAGGTACACGAGTGTAAGCGTTCTGATTAAAAAAGAGACGTTAAGACATGTCTGTTTACCTTTTTTATTTGGAACGAAATATAGAGCCGGAGACGGTGCGAGGTGAACGTGGCATGTGCAAGCTCCTAGTGCCTTTTATCTCCTGGACTGTTTTGAAGGGAGGCCGTGACGCTTGCACCGTCTCCAGCCGCGACAACTCTAATATCTTTAGACGTAAATATCTATTGGGTGTTAGTGATTCGTTTCTAAAAATCAAACTTAACGTTGACTAAGAGCAATGTTCTCACTACATATTGACTAAACTCACACTCGATATAGAATCTCGATACGAAACTCGAACGCTCTCATGAAGTAGCCAATTGACTATTTTAAGTATATTTACGTCGGTGTGACGTGTTTTTTTTCTAAAGCTATACTGCCACTAATTGGATGTAAGCACAAGCTGCGTGATGTATGGTTTAACCTCAGGCTTATAGTGAATACCACAATCCTCATTGATACAAATTGCGAAGCTAAATTATTCTGAACCCTAAACTTTGTCAAAAACTATTAATGTTCCGCCTAAACCTCATAATTACCAATATTTTTGTCTATTTCGTTTTAGAACTCCTCAATATTCACTCTAAGCCTGAGGCATTTTAGTTAAAATTTATTAGCTCTAGGGCCAAGTTAGTATAAGCTGAAACTGATGCCTACTTTGGGCCCGTCGGTGTCAGTAGTGATGGCTATTAGCGGGAATTAGGTTTTTATGAAGCAGTTTCATTCCGCCATCGACATGCTATAGTATTTCGACGTGGACACTTTAATCTTGATATGGTTTGTAAACAAATCTTTATTATACATTAGGGTTGCCTCATCAGATATGAGTAATGCTTAGCTTTAGATGTTGCCAATTAATTTTGTAAACTTTACTACTTTCAAGCTAAGCCAACGTGCAGACTTGTCAATTGATATTACTCCTTAAAGTGTCACGTCCCATCGATTTATCGGTATTCATTGTGCGTCTGTGATTCAACAGATTAGTTTATTTATGAGACTGATTTTAAGTAATAAACCTTTTTTATAATAGTCGTCATAATCTGGCACACTTTTAATAATCGGCTTGTAGGCGATGTTTTGGCTCGATATCAATTACAGTGAATTAGTTAGGTCGCGGGGTGATATAGAGAGAAGCTATTTTTGTCACAGAAAATAGGGTAATCGATAAAAAATAGCTCTGGGCACCGGTGGTCACTGCTGGCGGGCTTACGGTCTGCGGAAATGTCTACAGGCTACAGTATTGTCAATCAATGTACAAAATAGAGATGCAGACTGCAAGTCCCATATTTCCTTGTTGCATTATTTTTTATACCATATTCATGTTCCTTCTAGGTCTATTTTTAAAATTGTTCAGGTGCGTAAAATAAAATCTAAGATGGAGATTAATCACTTACGCGTCAACCATCGGTTGAAAAATCCAAGCGAGTTAAGGATCTTCCCACACCTGACGTGGAATCGGCAATAGCCGATAGAAAGAAAGCTTTATGTCTACGTAATAAGAGCGAAAAAGACGTCGCTGCGTCGTCAGGCGTCGGCCGAGCCTTTATATCATTCTGCTTTTGCCGATTCCGCGTCGATAGCTGTGGGCAGACTTTAAAATAAGGGTAGGAATAATCCAGAGGAATGTATTGCTCTTATCAAACCATATATCTATCCTACTCAGCCGATAGTTGGTTTGTAAGACGAAGTGTAACGTTTCGGACCACAAAGATGCATATTTTGGGATTATACTATGACAGTTCAGTAGCGTCTCGACAAAAACCTATTTTCTACTTTCTAACAGAGCTATCTATATACTTCCTTCATATTTGTACGGCTAGGCTTGCTGCGTACAGACGTGTTTACCCGTTTATTTGGAATATCTTTGTGTATGAGCTCTTATTGCGTTCACTCGCAAATGCCCGTTACGTAAAATATTTCGGGTTCTGAGTGGCTCTGGTTGTGTCAAAATCCCGGTTGTTATCGTACAACACGTACCCTTCCTTATGGTATTGTATGATCAAACCTCATCAAGAAAACACAATTGAAGAGAGTAGGTACGAGTTGGGTGATATTTGTGTATCTTTATAAAAAGTTACATAATTTTTGGTTAGTTTTAGAAACAAAAAGGCAGCTTTTTAGTTATAATAAGGTAGGTCGTATGTATACGCAATGATAGTAATTTCAAACAAATACGTAATGGTTAGACACGGATGTACCGGCTTTTACATTGCAATTTGGAAAGGCAAATTTATGGAACGTAATTCTATGAGTATATAAAATCGCTGGCGCGAGAAAGCAATACGACGCACTGACTATTGATTAACTTGTATGTTATAATTTACAGCATACCGACATCACATGCTTATAAAAATAGTAAACTAAATAAAATCTGTAAAGCTTCGGTTTTGATAACTGGCAGGTTAAGCGGTGGTCAGTGAGTCGTTGATACGGTAAATGATATATTTTAATATGTGTGTATGTGGATAAAGTGAGATATTTTTGTACGCAATCAGCTTGGCCACCGGCGGGTGTTGGTACTGTTGGTGCTTCGGTCGAGGCGTCGTGGGTAGCGTAGTCCGGGCGTAGTACACCAGGGCGCACCAGTCAACACCGACGATGCAAATCCATGTTTATTTACTCGGTTATAAGGTTGCTATTTGAATATGCAGCACGACCTTCTCAAAAATCTTAACGTCAATCTTGTTTTAAACTGTTACGTGTGTATTTAAAACTTTTGAGTTGGGATGATCAAGTCAGGTTTTTACATTTGGACGGAATTGCGATCATTTATTCTCGACCGTAAGATTTATGAATACCTTTTCAAACCCGATCTTGATGTTGCGTGTTGACTGGTGAGCTGAATTCCTTTTTTGAATAATTCAAAGTTGATCATATACCTGTTCGTGTAACTAGATGTACATATTATATCACTAGAGTCGAGTGTCGGAAGACCAAACGTTTTGACACAAGAGAATCTCTGTATGTATTAAGGCTTATTTGGTATTTGTTCGCACCACAAGTTATCCCAAGTTAATGTTTCTCTGTCCGGTCGCTACGAGTCGAGAGGAGGAATTTCACGCTCATGAACGTGAAGTGCAGTATGATGCTTCAGACAATGTCTGTCGTATTTGCCAGTAATTCTCTGGTGCAGAAACACCAGGTGGCGTTGGCTGGCTGTCAATTGTGTCATGTTGGGCACTAGGCTTCGCTCCGCGCGGCCGGCGCTCGATTGTATCGTGTTAGATGTAAGGCTAGGTCTCGTGTTAACTAATGTTAGGCAGACATTGCGTTCGCTTGTCGCATCTGTACTCTGTCATATTTATTATTTGCATTACACTCAAATATTATCGAGCACGCAGCGCGATACAATGTCGGACGAGATGTCGCTAAGCACGACAATTTGACCGACATCGTAATTGCATATTTATTATTAGTTTATATAATCTGTGTTATAGTTTCTTCTTCGCCTGAAAGGTGTCGGGTCCTATGTAATACATTCCACGCGGTAAAACCATGTTGATTTTCAGATGTCTCTTTATTTATGTTTTCTTGCGGCGGCCGTCAGATGAGATCTGTCACGTTTCTAAAACTTAAGACTGTGTCGTGTGCAATGGAAAACATCGTATTATTATTTGATGTATTTTATTTATTTATTTACCATCCCTGTATAGCACGATGTAACATGAATGCAATCTCGATCGTTCTCATTTAGAGCTTACTGTAACTATTGGTACCTTGAACATTGCATTATATTTATATTTGAAGGCACTGTTATCATAACCCCTTTAAGTTGTTTGTTAAGAAGTCTTTATCATGTCTATTGTCTAGTAAGATTTTAATATATATTAATATTAATTAATAGTAAGAGAGCCTTGTTCGATTCGCGTCTGTTTTGTCGCTTTTTATACCGCGCTGTTGATGATTGTAATTCTTTGCCTTAATAAATATTTGTTACTCAAAATGACAATTTGAAGACGTTGATTGTTAAGGAACCCACCAAATTTACGGTGATCTTGTCACTGCCTTGTATCCAAAATTGTTTTAAATGGGGGAGCGAACTCACTGTATCGTCGCTACTAGCGTGATTTATCACAGAGCCGTTGGCTTGTCACTTCACCCATTATGGTCATGAGCTGTAGCACCGTATATGTTAGTTCCTTCCCCTGTTCCCGTGTGTTCATATATATTCTTCCTCAAAATTACACTTGCCCTAGTGTATGTGATCAATGCAAGTACATGAGCACAAGTTTGCATTTATTTACCAGCAGCATTTTGCTGTTCACGACATATTTATAATCAAAAACTCAATTACGTACCTAATCCTAGAATGTAGATTGGATTTTGTATCATTGAGCTATTACGGTCAAATTTAATTCAGTGTAGAAAATTTCTTATTATGTAGATAGTTTATTTGACCATGTGTATAACGCTAGATTTAAATTTGTAACGAAACAAATCAGTTGAACTTATAAATCGCTTCCGGGCTGAAATGTTATCGAATGTACTAAGCAGCTTTATTCTAGCAGTAAATAAATATGTAATCCGTTGAATGGATAATACTGGTAGATTGTAATTGTTGTGTGACCGTCATGTTATGTACGTATGTGTACCTCACTGTCTAGAAACGGTATACATTTTGTAACTGACATCTAACGTGTGTGGTATTTACTCTCTTATATTGCTAGAGACTATATATTATAAAACACTAATTATTATGATTTATCTGGCCATACTGGTCAGGTGAGGTCACGCATATTTTCTAATCTATGACAGTGTGGTACATGATGTACAAAAAGACGTAAAATTTAGCCCTCTGACGCGGACACTATTAGCGTCCTAATTTCTCACAGTCTCGGAGTTGACGCACTAGTAAATTCGTACTTATCAAACATTCGAAGTAGCAAGGCAGCGCAGCGCAACTGACATTGTCGCACTAATATAGAAAAGTGATAGAGAGAGATGACTACGCTACGCTACGGAGCGTTAACGATTAGAATGTTGGCTACGCGGGTTGATATCACAACATAAGACTCGCTAATTAAGAACGTATATACAGAGGACTACATTTTACGTCTTATGAAATTTGTAATGCTGAGCATGTTTCATAAAAGGTTTGATTTAATGACTTAGATGTTAGGTTGCGTTTACTGTAACTATAATTGAACTAAAATCATGACAATTCGAATTTTTTGTATTTCAATTGATGACAAACTGACCTCGTGCATTCACGATAATAATTTACAGTTTAGTTGTGCATTAAGTAACGGTAATTTATTTAGAAACGATGAATATTTTTTTATGTTGCATAGAAAATAAATTTTAAGAAATTATGAATTGTTTTTCCTTTCACTTTCCTGTTACATACTTTTTAGTAGCTGTTTTGAACTTAAGACAGACAGAGGAAGCTATTTTCTATTTTTTGGTTAATGCCTAATTGCGTTAGGGTCAATCGATCGACCATCGATCGATTGGTGTGATCCAGTAGAAAATATCAATCGCCCTCGACTTTTCCATTCTACCACCGATCGATTTAACACTTGGTTTAGTTAGATCAAGTCTGGCTTGTATCATTAGAACAATTTTTTGCTTTGACAATGACAACCAACATCTTTGTATCAACCTAGATATACTAAGTAAGACTTTCTGTAGGTATATACATAATACACATATCAACTACTTGGTCTCTTTAAATCTCGGAATGAAGTAGCCGACCGCACCCTGGATAATGGTAATCGAGCAAGGTTTTCACAGAGGTATAGGTATTCACTATAAACATTTTGTTTATAAAACGGTTTTGGAAACAGAAATCCACGTGTTTCTGAAACACACAGTTGCGGTAAACACTAGTGTTTATTGCCAAGTTCATCGTATCTCAAACCGCCCACACTATGTGAGCTGAAACATTGTTTCTGTAAACATCTGCATAGTGTTTCAGAAACTGCTAGTGTAACTCAAAGATTGTCTACAGTGAGTAGGCGGATTTAATCGTAGTAATGAAATAATCAGTGATCATTGATCACTGCAGTCGCACCTACAGCTTGAGATAAAATAACTAACCACCCGCGCTGCACCAGGCACTTGAACTGTCTCTATATAAAAAAAATCGTGTTGAAAGATAACTTCGTTAACCTCGTAAAGCCCACCATACATTTTTTTTTTTTTCTTTCTCTGATGTGTGTTAAAATCGTTAAATATCAAAAAGTGGCGCCATCTTACCGGGCACAACCTAAAGGTTATGGCGCCACCGCTCGAAACGATGTCGACAATTCGACATACCTTTGGCCTATGATTTATTAGATGGCGCCACTTATTGATATTTAACACATATCAGTGAAAGAATAAGGATCAAAGTCAAATGGCGTTCTAAAATCATGTGTCGAATGATGGCAGCAAATTTACTGTGGCTACAAAGTTTTCTTTGACAATACACCTCTATTTCAAAGTCTCTTTGCTTTCGGGAACCTTCGTTTCGTGTTCAAAATGGCTTTATTGACCGAGCGTTAGCAAAGGTCTCCGTTTCAGTTTATGCAAAAATGCTTTCGTGATGTTCTCAACCGATTTTTGTGAGCAGGTTTGATGAATAAATAGAATCTTTTTATCGATTCTTTTCGGATTTTTTTCAAAATGGCGAAGCCATACATTTATTCAGTTTTAAGTTATGAATAAATATCATTTATTTTCAGGCAACTAAGGCTAAACTAACAGTCAGACAAAGATAAGTTGGCAGCGATTTTCACAGCCCAGACAGTGCAAGGGCTATTTTAAACATCATACTTCTATGAAATTATTTATTTAACACTTGCACAGGCTGGGCTATCAAAATCGCTGCCTACTTAGTTTGGTCTGATTATACCATACAATAAAAAAGCGGCCAAGTGCGAGTCGGACTCGCCCATGAAGGGTTCCGTACCATTTATGACGTATTAAAAAAAACTACTTACTAGATCTAGTTCAAACCAATTTTCGTTGAAGGTTTGCATGGTAATGTATATCATATATTTTTTTTAGATTTTTCATTCTGTTATTTTAGAAGTTACAGGGGGGGGACACACATTTTTTCACTTTGGAAGTGTCTCTCGCGCAAACTATTCAGTTTAGAAAAAAATGATATTAGAAACCTAAATATCATTTTTGAAGACCTATCCCTTGATACCCCACACGTATGGGTTTGATGAAAAAAATTTTTTTTTTTAATTTTTATGACGTATTAAAAAAAAACTACTTACTAGATCTCGTTCGAACCAATTTTCGGTGGAAGTTTGCATGGCAATGTATATCATATATTTTTTTTTTATTTTTCATTCTGTTATTTTAGAAGTTACGGGGGGGGGACACACTTTTTACCACTTTGGAAGTGTCTCTCGCGCAAACTATTCAGTTTAGAAAAAAATGATATTAGAAACCTTAATATCATTTTTAAAGACCTATCCATAGATACCCCACACGTATGGGTTAGATGAAAAAAAATTTTTTTGAGTTTCAGTTCTAAGTATGGGGAACCCCCAAAATTTATTGTTTTTTTTCTATTTTTGTGTAAACATCGTAATGCGGTTCATAGAATACATCTACTTACCAAGTTTGAACAGTATAGCTTTTATAGTTTCGGAAAAAAGTGTCTGTGACAGAATCGGACAGACAGACGGACATGACGAATCTATAAGGGTTCCGTTTTTTGCCATTTGGCTACGGAACCCTAAAAAAGAACTTAAAAGCTGAATAAAAATAATTTTGGCGCCACAGTTTTCTGTAGCGTCGCCTATTCCGGTGCCGGAGCAAATTCCCACGGAACCACCGAAATACCACATTCTTCGGCCAGAAGTCCGCGCTCGCGATGGTTTTCCCAGCAGCGGCCGCGGGGCACGTACCAAAAACTAGCTGAAGTGGACGTAATGACCCGATTGCAGCTGGAACACTTTCAGCTCGTAACGGCACAGAATAAATAATAGTACCTACTACCCTTAGAAATGACACTTCCTACAAAACTGAAGTCCGACAGCGATTCGGGGACGAATCATGTTGTCCCGTTCTAATGTTTGACAATATATCTTCCGTCTATTTATTAGGGTTGTCAAAAATCTGATCTGTGGTCGTGCATGCAAAAGGACGTCAAGTTGTGCCAGCCCTAATAATTGCTCGGAGCAATGCTGAGCCGAACGGAGCCGAGAATGACCGAAAGGAGGAGTGTCGCTCCACTTGGTAACGGGTCTTTTTGCGAACATATAACATAGGTAATTATGTATTCCACCACATCGTCTGGTGTGGCGGATACATGCAGACGCGATACATATAGCGCCGTATTCGGCGTGGCAGCCCGCAGACCAGAAGCAATATCCGGCTCCGCAGCGCCAAACTGGCTCTTGCGAGGCGCCTGTCTTTCGACGCCTGTACCAATCCTTTCTCAGCATGGGGTGGCTCCAAATTACGAGAAACATATTCAGACACCTTCGAAGGTGCTTTTTTCTGTTTTGCAGCAGTTATGCTCGCGAGGTCTACAGCTCACAGTAGAACTACTAGTTGATACCTATTCAGTTCTTTAAAATTCTCAGCGTAGGTAGTTTTTGGCTATGAAAGAAGTTGTAGAGAGTCAAAGGCTACCTATTTAAACATTATGCATATATCCCTACTATAGTATTTTATGCAACAGTTGTATAAGAAGGGTCAAAAAAGGCGAGTGGCGTGAGTTACAATGTGAGCCGGAGCCGAAGGCGTAGGCGAACATTGTAAAGGAATACGCCACGAGAATTTTTTGACCTACTTATACAACGTTGCATACAATATTTTTCCTACGAGTCAACAAAAATAAATCTTAATTTAGGTAAACAAATTACAGCAAAAGTATATAGCCAAGACGCGCGAGCATACCTTGTTACGCGCCCGGCCCGCCCCGGTCGGCGACACCTCCTCGTAACTCATGAGGCCCTGGTACTTGCTACTTGCTAAATTAATTTTTTGGACAGTTTTTTCTCAATTTTGGCCACCGTAGCTTACGGAGACTAACAAGCAACGCTAAGCGGTCTTCGTAGTCTATGGGTGTTACTATATTACGGGTGTCACATGCGTGTTTCTGATTTATGAAGTAATTATTTTTACTATGCAACCAAATGAATATTTTGTAAGTTGGCAGCAATGCACTTAGTTTAAAACTGTATTCGTTTTGGTTTTGTTAGGTTGGTAGCCATTAATCGCAGTAACATTATAGCTTATAAAAGCACAAGAGCTTTTATGAGGAATAGACAATATAGACTTTTCTTGAAATCTTTTATGTATGTTCTTATATTCGTGTTAATGAATGCATAAATGACAGATAACAGTAGAGGAGTAGGAAAATATTATAAAAGAGAAGGTAACTCGGCTGTCGTTTCTTCACGCTTATACCGCTGAACATATTTATGTCAATTCACGAAGACGAGACGAAGTCGCGGTAAAACTAGCGTACCTACTGTATAGATATATATCATTCCCAAACTAAATTTAACCATTGCACCAAAAATATAACACTTTATGATACCTATAATAGCACAGACAATAAATTGAACAATTTTCGATTAGGAAATATAGTTCAAGTGATAGAAATTTTGGTAGCTTTATTCACCGTACCCGTGGTCAGTAGCAGGTAGATTATATTATACCTTCATCATAGCCTATTGAGTCGAAACACAAAGCCATGCAAAAACTAGTCGCTCCCGGCTTACGCGACGGGATCGCCCAAACTAACCAACACGAACAATAAAATAATAATTAACCAACGATGACCGGTCCACAGCTGGGTTCTGCATCTCGCGACATCGTGAACTTAAGGGAACGTACAAGGAGTTTCCCGCACCGATTGGTTATTTCTTATGATTTCAGTGCAGAGAGTCTAAATTCCTTCGTATCTCGAGTTTAATAACGTGTAATAAAGTGGAATGATCGCCTGGTTAAGACCCAAAATACTGCAGTCTGTGTCTGACCGGCGGGGGCTGCGCACGCGTCCGGTTCGTCCAGTGTTCGCAAGTGCCGTGGAATCGTGATTATGTGAGGTGTGGACTTCAATAGTTAATCGTGTGGACAAAGAACAGTGGAGCGGCTATTGCGCTCGCGAAAACTGATCGTTAATAAAGATCGTTGATCCCACTTTAAGTTAATTGTTTGATCGATACGAGCGCATCTTCGATCGATTTACACGTACTTATGGCCTGATCAAACGAACGCTGATCAATAAAGGAGTCACAAGGATCGATTGTCCTCATGCATTTGTGAGATCCTACACGAGGTAAATCTGATTATAAATAACGGTCTATAGACTATTTGCGCTTTAATTGAAGTTACTTATCATAAGTTTAGCAATAGACGTTAACCTAGTGGCTTATCATTATCAATGACATGATAGTTCCTAAAATAGATTTCCATTATAGCGTCTTTAAATGAGTTGTTATTCTGTTAGAACTTTTTTTTTTCTAAAAAAGGTGTTATGGGTCGGGTCGGGCGACGGGCGATTAAGGCGCGAAGGTAAACAGTGGTATCTGGCAGCAAACAGCAGGCGTTATTAATAGGGGCTAAGTATGGGATCATATGTTAAGTACTCGCTGCATGGGCTTAGCTAAGGCCGGCTATTCGTGGGCGATTCGCAGAGGATAACATCAGACAGAAGAGGATGATAAGCAGGATTATTTTGTATGTATGTCGATGTTCGTAATATTTTTTATAGATACATGAATGATAATATCCAATTGAGGTAGGATTTTTAATCTTTTTCCGAATTAATCGCAAGTGCCCTAATTGATCACAATTACAATAGTAGATTGTTAACCAAAGTATGAAATGCACCCATCCCAGTCGAGGTAGTTTGAGGTAGAAATGATGCCTTTCACCCAAGTTAAATTAAAGAGTGCGTGTTTAAAAAAACATAACCAAGTATAAACTTTTTTATACCATTCATTACTTATTTATGGAATGGGGAGTTAAATATCAGAATGGAAATTGTACAACAAATCCATTTAAAACATAATTGCTTATCGTAATAAAAAACTGAAAAAACGTAATAGGAAAGTACTCTAGAGCAGAAATGTATCACTTCCTGCACACTTCATAAACAACAATGACCCACTTTCAGAGTATGAGAAATGAAAAAACAACTATATCGCTATTAAATATCGTTTCGTTGGCTGATTGTTACCAAATAGCATGCCGCCTTGGTTTTTTTTAATACTACGTCGGTGGCAAATAAGCATACGGACCGCCTGATGGTAAGCAGTCTCCGTAGCCTATGTACGCCTGCAACTCCAGAGGAGACATGCGCGTTGCCGACCCTAAATTGGTCTTAGCACAACTGAAACTCGGCGTTCAGGAAAATCTAGCTTTTCTCCACGTAATTTTGTTCTGAGATAAACGGTTCAAAACGATTTTAATTTAGTATTCCACTAATGCATTCAACTAGTCAATCATTATGCAAATCTATCAATACACGATTTGTATAAGTAGTTACTAACTATAAGGTACGGCTTTTGTGCGACAAATTAGTCACGGTGAGCGATAGGGCGCGATCAGTCGCGCGCGCATACCGGTCTTTAGTCCGGCGCAGCGGTCGTCAGCAGTTTTTTTCCTTTTCCCCACGTACCTGTTCCCGACTCGGTTGGTTAGCTTAACAAGTGCGCCAGAGGTGCACCACCTTTTGTTTCATCGCTTTACGGTGCCTACCAGCACTGGAATTAATTGCCTCAGGCGTCCTGCACCTTTTCTTTAATTGGTTTTATACGACCGATCAGTTTCCAAATTAACTACTCCCGTGTTTCCAAATTAACTAGTCTTTGATAAAAGGCTAAATTGAGTGTCGTGAACCTTGCAGGCGAACTTAATATAGTTAATATTATCGATAGGATTAAAACTAAAAAATAAAATAAAAATAGTGCTTATGAAAGTATTTACATATTCGTCAATCGTAGGGAGATACTTAGCTAGTGTAAAAGTAGATCCCAAGTTGCTCAAGCGGATCTGCTTTAAATGGTTAGACGTGTTTTCCACGAGCATTTCATTTTATATAGCTGGATTTACAGGTAAAGTGGACTCGCTCAGCCGTTCATCAATTCCGGAAAGATTTACGAGCTTCACGGCTAGGAGTACGAAGTAAAACGCACTACTTATTGATTTGTAGGTATCTGTAAACCTAGGTTTTGTGCTTAAATCATTATAAATCAAGGCTATGTGTTCTAAATATAAACTTTGGTAGGGCTACCTTCAACTAAGTTGCCGACGTCGGTCGGACTGCGCGTAGGTACTAAAAGTTGTAAAACTTCGTGAAATCGTGTTTTTCTCTGGCAAAGGTTTTCTTTATTTAAAAGTAAACTCTTTTAAAAACCCAGCCCGCTCCAAACTAGGATACAACCGAGTTAACCCGTATGGATTGCAGCTCAAAAGTAAGTAAGGAACAGCCAAACTTTTGACCCCCTTTCTGCATTTTATCCTAACCAAAATGAGGTGTCTGGTGCAGACGGTGCAGTCTCCTAGATCCTACATTATATCTGAATTCTATAATTTATCAAGATTGAAGAATATCAAGTGGAAGAGCATATTGGTTAGATTGGCAAGAAGAGCAAAATCTACCTACTGGCCAGGTATGAGCAAAACCACAAAGTCCAAATCATAATTGAATTTGGAAAAATATGCCTTTTATCCTCGGGTATAGCATCTCTGGCTCCTTTGGGTCTAAAATTCTAAAATTATCAAGAATATCAAGTGGAAGAGCATGTGCTCTTGAACTTAAAAATCTACCTACTCTGGTTCATCAGTGAGGTATGAGCAAAATCACTAATTTGCATTGTCAAAATTATAATTGCATTTGGCAAAATACCATCAAGTGAGGCAACCGTGGACAGGTGGAGTAACTGGGGACAGATGGGCTAATTATGAACAATGTTTTTTCACTATGTTCTAATCTAGCTAATTTTAAAATTGATCCTAGATAGGGTCAATACTATTTCAAAGATTGTAACAAGAATACTGCTTTCAACCAGTTCCTTTTATAGTTAGGTATTGCATCCCTGGCTTAGGTATTAGTTCGCGAAACCGCAATGGGTCATTCGCCCGTTATCGCAGGGCAGGATGCGCCTGCTCGTTTATTTTTGCCCGTTGCGGGAATCCGACCGTTCTGTGACGTGCAAGTTCGCACAAAACCATGACTCCGTCTGACCCTAAACCGGTAGGTACGACTTCACCCTGGGGGATACTTGGTCACCGTAATTGTAAAACTATAATTATTTGTCAATAAATGAAATATAACTACCCTAAAAGGAACCAATTGCTACAGTGTTCAGTACCCCTAGTGTAAATATTTTCGACAGCGAAACGTGACGTACGCGTTTGCGTTAAGTGTCATTTTGTATGAGATTTTTGACTTTCCAAAACGTCCCGCTTGGCGCGCTGTTCAAAAACCCATACAAAATGAGACTTAACGCAAACGCGTACGTCACGTTTCGCTATCGACTAAAATTACACTAGGGGTACAGATTTCGAAAACGTAAGTATTAGGTAGAGTTAATAGAATTGCTTTGTTAACGGCACCAATCATGGGATGTATGGCGCCATTAATTTTCAAACTAACAAATATCGATGAAAAATTAAACTTCAGCAGCTCTTTGGCTCTTGTTTATGGTAAAATGTTGCCAGCGATTAAAAACTGATGGTAAATACTTGTTTTACAGGATTTGTCTATACCATTCCATTACTGGTGCTTGTTCCATTATAAGGGTGTTTACAATATTGTCAACTTAATATAACTTTATAATTTCCCCCTATTTAGGATGAAGTATTCCTTACAGTACACATTAAAAAATTCTAAATTCATCAATATCTCTTCTAAACCTCTATTTCTATCGTTGTTCCTTTTACATTTTTTTTTAGTTTTTAAGGTACGCGATTAAAGCTACATCTACATTATAGCTAGATTGGGTCACACTACGCTGGGTTCAGGTGAACCTGAAGACCCACTTTGGTTAGAAAAAAACATTACCCTCCCTTCTTTGGCAGTCGGGTAAAAACTATAATATATGAGTAATAGAAAATGAGTCAAAACACACTGTGGCGCTACGCATCAATATCAGCAGGCAAGCTAAAATTGATTCTTACGTAGAGGCAAGTAGAGGATATGTTCTGTGAACGTATTAGACTACAAGTTCTTTCTAAAGAAAACAATGATTTAGATTCCAACTGATTCTTACTCTCTATATTACTGCCTCTTTTTTTTTTACTGATGTTATGTTACTCTAATGTTATCCTGAGTATTTAAATTCTAATGAATACCCTCTGTATTTGCATACTGTTTAAAACAGTTGGAAAAGGTGAAACGTATTTCTTTTACACTAACACATGTAATCTTTACCCTTTTTCTGCAAATAAATTATTGTTTGTTTGTTTGTTTAGAATGGGTAAATGATCCAATATAACAAGAACTAGCTTATGAGAAATATGAGAATCCCGTTCCTTATTCTTTTGATGCATTAAACTCAACAAATTGTATCTTTCAATCCAAGTCCTATGAAAGTTCCTTATAAGGTCCAGAATTCATAGTCAATAGATTCACATTTCAAAGTCAAGCGGACCCCAGGCTCCCATGAGCCGTGGCAAAATGCCGGGACAACGCGAGGAAGAAGAGGAGATTCACATTTCAAAGTAAATTTTAGACGTCACTGAATTTACATGCGTTGGGACGAATGTTGCATAATTTATTATGGATGTTCTCGCACAGGATAAAATATAAAGTGCATATATTTCGTTCTTGGTCTGAATGCTGCCGCATGTCAGACTTTTATTTGCTCATTATATTCATGTGCTCGTGCTAATAGTGTAAGAAAACATTGATTTTGTATACTAATAAAAAAGTTGGCTGGGTTTTTCCCACCTTAGCCATGGTCCACAGTGTTTTAACTTAAAATTCGTAAATCCTACTTATCTCCAATACATATGGTCCACCGACGACGATCAGAGCGTTGCTAAGCGTCTGACAGGTCTGTGGTACAGACAGTCACCATCAGATATCTCGGAGCGGCTAAGATGCTTACAAATATCTGAACACGCCTCTATTGTCAAGGCGCTAGAGTGCGTGTTCAAATATTTCTGAGCACCTTCACCTTTGCCGCTCGGATATATATGATTGCAACTGTAAGTACCCACCCATCCCATTTAAGCCCGCAAATTAAAACCGAGCCCGCGTTCAATTTGTCTCGCCATCAAATTGACGGCTGCGAATTGGTAAAGTGGTGTATAAATAACCGTCGGGTTTGCATGCAGCCGGTGTTTAAGAACCCCACGGTCCATTATTTCACTTGCAATTAAGCCAATTGCATCTGTTGCTACGCGGATACAGAAGTGGTCTTTAAAAATGTTGCCACTTTTTATGGAGCTTTTCGATTTCTATTCCTTAATACTCGCTTCTGTAGCCGTACCACGGGTTAACCCTTGATATTTACGTTAGAGACTGTGTGAACTCGATCGAACTCTTTATCGCACCAATCCATCAGCGCGATCGAGTTTCCGCTTTCGCTAACGTCAACTCGTGGTAGCCGTGCTGTTCACAGCTTTAAGAAATCCTTTAAGTACGTAAACTAGCACCCTCCTTACGTAACTTAACTTTACGCCCTTACTTAACCTTTGTAAAGTGTTCTATTATATTCGTATATTATGTTAAAATTTGGGTAACGCGTGGGTATATCCTTTAAAAAGATACAAAATTTTGTTAAATCGTGTGGAAATCGACCATGCGGAGTAATTCATTACGAGGCCTGTGCACACCGGGTGCGTGTGCGTAGACGTGCACGTGCACGTGCTCGTTGTAATATACAGATACTTATGTTATGAGAGAAGGCACACCGCTTGCGTGCGTGCGCGGCTTAAACATTTTTGCGCACGTGCACGATTACGCACACGCAGCCGGTGTGCCTAGTCTTTGTGAGAAGTACCTAATTTGTTTTTTCTGCCAAAGGTAGTACATATTATTGGCACTTTGTCTACTAGTTGATTATACTTATCCTCTAGTTCATTTTTCTCAACATAAATACTAGGTACCTCTTTTTTTATGATATTTCAAATGCAACACTGCTTACCAATATTACATACCTACCTAAGGAATACAAAATATTCATATAAGTATTTATAAATGAAAAGATTTCCATTTTAACACTTAATAAAATAAGCTAAAAATTAACTAAACGAAATCTTAAAACATCGCGTAAGGTCGTGACCCCGAGGAGGTTACACATTATACAAAAAAATAAAGTCGCTGGCATACCTACTTATTTTGTTCATAACGACTAAATAATTATGGGACCAAGGAAACATCTTTACCCAAATCGATCTATATAGTTCCACAGTAACTAAGCTCAATAAAACTTAGTGTTATATTCGGTACCTATTTTGAGAGTTTATATATACGGCCGAGCGATTTTAGGCATCTTCCGCGCGATTGCAGACGACGCTGGTTCGATTCCAGTCCTGGGCACTGGAGGCTTTGGTCACTTTTTCTTTCTCATATGACATCTATTTCAGTTTATAAATGAGAATACACAAGAATCAAATTATTTTTTATTTTATTAAAAACTCATCGCCGATTGAGTCATCGGAGATTGGCTCTAGTCACACCTGATGGAAAGTGAAGACAGGGCCTAAGATGGAGCTCACCGGTTCAGTAGTAGCCTATTCACTCTTGCTTTAAAGAGACCGAGGTCATATTTATCAGGGAATACAGATGGCGGGAGCGCATTCCATTCTTTAGCCGTCCGTACCAAAAAAGAGGAGGCAAACCGTTTAGTGCGAACAAATGGAATGTTTACCCCGAACTGGTGCATTCGCTGGACACCTGAATGTCCGATGATGGAAAGGGGAAGGTGGGATCAGATCGTGCAGTTCCTGTGCGCACTCGCCGAAATGTATCCGATAGAACACCGATAGGCTAGCGACTCGACGGCGATGCTCAAGGCTCTGTAATTTTGACTTGATAGATGGGTCATCGCCAAAAAGTCTTATGAGCCCGGCGCTCGACTATACTTATTATTAACAAATTAAAATTAATCTTTGGTAGATATCCTACATAATATTTATCCCGCGATATAAACAACATCAAACGGTATCTCGCTCGTTCACGTACAATAATAAAATATACCTACATATTTATTTACCTACTTACTTACACATCTGTACCAAAACACGAGTCAAATGTGGGGCTACATATAGATAAACACGTGTTGTTGTAATAAAATAAGCAATCATTATTAATTTCATACGGATGTCCCGATAACCCCCAATTAACGAGACCGTGCCAATGACATACACGGTTTATCATTAAACCAATACAAAACATTACACGTTATTCATGTCAGCTTAAGATACATATTGTACTAGAAATACTGACCAGTGGTGAACCTTATGTCTTTGCAATAAGGTTAACGAATTGTGAAATAAAAATAACAGTGTGGAGCTGGCGGAGCAATGTGGCGCTGATATAAAAATACCTATTATGGGACAATAGATATTTCTTACACAAATCGACTTAATAATCTCAATATAAGATTTTTATGTATATATATTATTTGTATTTTTATTTGTATTCTAACAAATAAATGATGTGATTGATTGATTGATTGAAAAGGCTTGTGTTGTGGGTACTAGAAGACAATAATATTTAATAGTGGTCGTAGAGTTGCGAAAAATCGCCCAAACTACAACAGAATACTGGTGGCTCTGTGAGCTGAAGATCCCACGATAAATTTAAACAATGTAAAGATGCGCTTATTTCAATTTCCACTATTTTCCAAAAAACGTAACGACATAGAAATTCTATTGAGAATTGCCACTTGTAGGCTTTATGCCCTTGGTGAAACGGTGACTTCGCTAATCCGGTCAATCGCTCCGGTCAAACTTTCGCACCATTTTATTTATCAATCGAAGTCAGAAAACGCCGAACAAGTTACGAACGAAGTTATATTAGAAATCATAGGCGAATACGTGATAAAATATTATCTCAGTCAAAACAAAACATACGAAACTAAATAAACATAGTTAAAACTTGTTTCCAATGATAGATGAATTTACCATGTCCAAGAAAATTATTATAGATTATAGACGGTTGCCGTCCCGTCGTTTAGAACTATTGGAATCGTGACCGTATATTTTAAGTCAACGGAGGTAAGGGTCGTTTTCACTTGGCCCAATGTTAACGTAACCACAGTCTTCGTCTCAAGGGAAGAACGTCGCAATTACACATAGGTCATATAGACGCTTGCTTCTTTTTCTCGCTATAGTCGGGGGTGAGTATTGGTACGTCTTCTTTTTTGTTAACACCTTTTGTAAGTATAATTTGACAGCGGGAGCGAGAAAAAAACTAGTAGACATTACGTTCTGACAGGGATATTTAATGAAGTTGTCCGTTTTTTGGGTCCCGTTATTTTGGCGAACCTTTGAGGTTTTGGGCCAAGTGTTTTGTGACCGCAGACAATTTTATATTTATATTAGAGACGGTAGGTTGTAAATAAAAACATCGGGTTTTTCAACTAGGTGTGGTTATGGTCAGCAATTTCGACGAAAGGGGTTGCCGGCCGAAGACATAGACGGATACGGTCTGAAGCGGTCAACCCCATATTTCCCGCCGAAGTGTGTATAGTGCTTTTCTCAAACATGCAATGCAAAAAATCAAAGTTTTATTTTTAAAGAAATTATAAGTAAACAAGACAAAAACTAAAACCAACGCGTGTATATTAATATTTCGCTATTTAACTCGGTTTTAATAGAAAACAGATACTTCATACATTTATATTTATTATAAAGTTACTTCAAAAAAGGACGAAAGCACGTTTCTGAATGAACCTTTAGAATTAACACTTTTCATTGTTATAAATTTTTTTAATACGCAAAGTGGCAGAATGTCATGATGCCTGTGCCACAAATTTATGTGAAATGGAAACTAAAAAATGTATTATGAAATTCCATTAACGACCTCTTGTCCTAGCCGCACCTGAAACGTCATACTTCGCAGCCTAAGGAACATGACATCAACATTTCATGGCATGTTTGAAAAAAAAAGAAGTATACACGCCTACAGAACCACAGCCCTACTGTTGCGAGACACGCTCGCTGGGCCCACTCCCCGACGGTTCTCACGCTGCCCTGTAAGCAGCACGTCCCAAACGGCCGCAATCAATTATATTAAACGTGATAATTTTACCTTTTTAACCTTTTTTCCTTCGTTTTTTGTGCGTCCGAGTTTTGTACAGTTGACAGACAAATTATACAGCCGTTACGCCTCGTATTGTTCACTATCGGAATTGTTATTTGTGGGCGTAATCTAATTTTGACAGGCTAGATTTAAGTGCACCTATTGTATGTCCGGTCGCTTTCATTATAGGTATAGTGATATCGTAGTAGTTTGCAGTTTGTTCGAATTTGTGTCTATGAATATTTTTGTAGGTATCAATGTTTTACATACCTTCTTTCTTCCAACAGAATGGTACATTGTGCAATGAGGGGGTAAGTGAAATCTTGGATACGAGGGTGGTAATTCCCGGCAGCCGCAGGCTGGAGGGAATTAAAAACCCGAGTTTGCAATATTCTTACCCCCGGAGTTATACACAATGTTTTTCATCACACTTGCGAAGAAAAAACTAAATTTTAAACGAAATAATTCTTAAATACGGTGACATATCAAACATTCGTCCGCCATTTTGTAATTTCTTGACAGGTTAGCATCGAGGGCACAGACCTATATGGCATTCAGCCACGCTTGAAAATTATGTAACAATATTTTAAACAGCTGTTAAATTATTTGATTTTAAACATAAACATAAATATTAAATTATAATCGTCAGTATTTTAAAAGTAAAACTCATTTATGCTACTTGGTTTGTATGAATAAGTGACATTATAAAAAAAACAGCTATAACACCCTAGGGAGTTATAGCTTTTTTTTACAATCCATAACTCCCACGGAAACAATATAGGCCTTTGTCCTTCAATACACCTGCATGAAATAAGATCTTTTTCGAGCAAGTGTGATGAAAATGAAGTTTTCAAGGTACCTCCAAACTGTTTAGTTTTTGTACGTACTATTTGATGGGTTACTAATTCAACTTTTTTACACCTTTTTTCTAAACCACACTGAGGTAAGGAGAACAATCTCTTATGGGAGAACTGTTGCTATAAAGTGTCTAGCTGGCAGCTGTAAATAATAGTTCGAAATCTCTCCGGTGGCGCTAGGGTAGCACAAGGACATGATATGAACCAAATATGAAATTAGACGTTATTGACGGAGTGAAGTGCGCTGTCAGTGATTTGTTTATTTTTATCAAAGTCAAAAATTCGCGATGTATTGTGGCGCCACCTATTTAAGGTGTTTTGATGGACTTTTCATACACATAGATTGCCTCCATACCACACTGTTATTTTTTTTGTAAATTGCAACCATAGACATTGCAAAAATAATCTATATGACCGGAAGTAGGTAAGTAAAGAAACGTACTGTCATGGATAACGATCTTCTTCCCTGATAAAAACGCGCCTTCTGCCACGCTAAAGAGGTAGCAACTCTGTAGTGAAATTATTACCTGATATATATTTTAAAGAGGAATAAGTTAATTTGGAAAAGAAAGTGACGTAATGAAAATGTGCGTAACAAACCCACCTTTTTTGTAAAGCTCCACCAAGTTCATTTTCTCAATTTATTACAGTGTTATATTTCATTTGCCCATGAAAATGACGAGAATCTCACCAATATTTCCATGTTACAGCATGTGGGGCTCAGCGTCGTTACGCGCCCGGCTCTGCGCGGGCGTCGCGCTGGCCATGTCGCTATCGCTGGGCGCTTCGCGGCGGGAACCCAAGGATCCCGACTCCGATATCTCGCTGTGGATCGACGAGCGACAAGTTCGTATGTTTAGTGGTAAGTTACTGTACGTTTACTTACTATCGCGTCGCTGTCGCTTCGCGACGGGAACCCAAGGACCTCATCTCCGACATCTCGCTATGGATCGACGGGCGACAAGTTCGTATGTTTAGTGGTAAGTTACTGTACGTTTACTTACTATCGCGTCGCTGTCGCTTCGCGACGGGAACCCAAGGACCTCATCTCCGACATCTCGCTATGGATCGACGAGCGACAAGTTCGTATGTTTAGTGGTAAACCTTGTTACTCTACTTACTATCGGCGTCGTGTTGGCTATCTCGCTGTCACTGGGCGCTTCGCGACGGCAACAAGGACTTCGCCTCCGATATCTCGCAGTGGATAGACGAGTGACATATTCACAATTCGCATGTTTAGTAACTTTACTGTCGTCAGTAACTTTACTGTACTTCACAGTAACTATTTTACTGTCGCGTATAGATCTTTTTTTTATTTTTATTAGTATTATATAGAGCAAAGGCAAATTCGATTATACCCTTTGTGAGAGACATGGAGTCTGAACTAGGCGTAAACCTGTAATACAGATCTCCAGGACCAGATAAACGTACTATTAGTAATTTAGTGCTATTGATGACTATAGAAAAGACACTTAGCATTAGTATTTTCGTACATTGACCGGTCTGTTGGCATCTCTATCGCACGCACATAAATATATTGCTGCCCAGAAATTGTTATTGACCGTCGGCAAGATGGGCGGGACAGCAATTATAATTACGCGCGTGTGATATATATAGAAACAGGCGGGCCAACTTACGAAATTATTCGTGCTCGTCCTTTCTTTAACCAAAACCTCTATTCCAGGTATATCTATGCAAGTATTCGCCATCCTCAACGGGCGCATCCCACAATACATCCTAGACCCGCAATTCTCGCACAAACTCCCCACCATCCCGTCGGAGGTGGGCTACGTTAACTTCACGTGGAAGTCGCGCAAGAAGTACCACTACCACTTCGACATACTCACCAGCTCGGACCCCAAGGTCCTGAAGCCGCCGGTGTTGAGTATTAAGACGCAGGGACGGGTGCCTTCTAAACGGCCGAAAGGTGAGAATCTATCGTAGGTCTTAGCGGTGCTTTGTTATTGACCAGCTAATCAAAAACAGCGGGGCATTATTAACACTGTCAGAGATTAAATAAAATAGAGAATGATTCTATTTAAACTGTATTTGTGTAAGGATGACGGGAGTGTATAGTTTCAGTTTAAAGACACTTCGCGAACAAAGCAGCGGGCAGAAGCTAGTGTACCAAAAATAAATAGAAAACGAAGAGCACCATAAAACGTGGTACTAGGTACGCCAAATTACTGCACAAATTAATGCGTCGCGAGTCGGTACAATTAAAGTCCTTTAGTCTATTATGCTGTCACCACACTGGGTGAGCATTGATAAACGCCAATTGATCAGTGATTGATGGACAATCGACTGATATGATATACAAACAACCCTTTTTATACAAATACGCAGTCGTTGAAAGTTGTCGCAGTAAATTTACGCCGCATCCACACGGTTCAATAGGGGGCGTGCATGAACTGTATGAGGCAGCACAATAACCCCCTGTATATTGGCGTGAAATGTAAATGTCAAGCTTAAGTTTCCAATTTACGCCACAAGATGGCAGATCCTACAACGCGCACGGTCTATGTATATATTTTTTTTAATGCTCCGCAGTTATTCTAAGTCCACTAACAGTTCAATGTCCACTTGTCCACAGAATTTAGTATATTTTTGCCATGCATGGCCAACAACAGTGGCGTGGCCACATTTGAAATAGGCCTAGTGCTCAAGCACGGGCGGGGCATACCGCTAAACGGCACGCCTCTCAGACTTAGTCTAAAAAAGGAATGCGCACAGAGAGGTGTGTATTTAGAAAGGACAGGTATTGTATCGCCAACGCATTTTTAACACTTACTCGCCTGCGGTTTTGAGCTTGTTGGGATCGTTGGTTGCTTTTTTAAACTCTCCGCTTTGCGGTATCGGGGTTCTATTTGACTGTTAACAATAGTGGCCATATCACTCTTATTGATGCAATATATTCTTAAATTTTCCCAAAATGACAAACATTTCTTCAATTACAAAAATGTATCATTGCTTGGGTTTGTTATCTTATTAGCACCTTATTGGTTGCACTTATGCTTAGCACTTATGTACGTATAACAAGGTGCCAATGTGCCAATCATTAACGCTCTGTAACGAACGAAACGCAACTGTCTCTGGCGCATTAATATGGAAGAGTGACAGAGAGAGATGACTACGCTACGCTACGGAGCGTAAACGATTGGCAAGTTGACTGGGCACCCAGAACGTTAGCGTGATATAGTCGTTAACGAACGTTAGGTGTATTGGCATGGAAAATCCCATACCTATATCACATGAAAAACCTAATATATCAATTACTTCACTACTTACAACCTGTGATAAAACATCAGCTGATTCCTAAAGAATCTAATCAGCAACAGATTTAGAATATGACAAGAGAATATTACAATTGATTTCCAACGTCCCAACAGGTACAAAATCGCAGACGTATCGCTTACTTTACTATTGAATTCTTTTAATTAACAGTACTTACTTTTCAATCATGACGGCTTATTAATGTTGCTTCTATGTGAAAATGGCTCGTACCCAAACCGTAAATTATTATTACGTATGATGATGAATCAAATTTAGACAAGAAAATACTAGAAAAGTAAACTATGTAGGTACAGATAGACTTAGTGATTTTCGGTATAGCTGCCGACTAATACTAACTTTTTTTCTAATTCTTTATTTTCTCTTGGTTACTAACAAGTGAAAAACTAATAAGTAATGGTTTAACCTAACTACAAAATACTCTACACAAGATGTAGAGCGAACTCGCACTAATTTCAAACCTACTTATTAAGTTTTAAAAGATTGATTCTGATATTAACCATACAACTATCAATCCCCATCCCCTTCTAATAACATTTTTTTTATTTATCCATTAGCTAAGTTAAAGATAAGCTCGTAAATTATTTGACTAATTGATGAAGCTGTAATATAGTATATCTTGTTGGTTGAATATTCATGTCGCATATATGGTTTTAGATTACGGTTTAAAACGAAAATGACCTATATATTTTTGTTAGACTGTCTCAGAAAAACTGTCTATGGTTGCGCGTTATTTATCTTATTTACCCACCACCGTTCAAATACATGTTTCGACTGTACTTCGTTTTTTTTTGCATTAGAAAAAGACAAGAAGAGACTTGTACATCAAGATAGTGATAGTATTTTTTATTATTTTATACTACGTCGGTGGCAAACAAGCATACGGCCTGCCGGATGGTAAGCAGTCTCCGTAGCCTATGTACACCTGCAACTCCAGAGGCGTTACATGCGCGTTGCCGACCCTAACCCCACCCCCCTCGTTGAGCTCTGGCAACCTTACTCACCGGCAGGAACACAACACTATGAGTAGGGTCAAGTGTTATTTGGCTGCGGTTTTCTGTAAGGTGGAGGTACTTCCCCAGTTGGGCTCTGCTCTAGATCTGGAATGACATCTGCTGTGCTGTGCCCTACCACACAAGGCGAGATGACATTCACATTGCCCATACCTCTCTTTTGGACGTAGTTTAAGGACATACCCGGGTCCAGAAACTTTTATTTGAACAGTATTTTTACTAATGCTAAAAAAGAAACGCTGCAATAAAGAGTTTCAACTTTCACAATTCAAACATTTTCACGGATCCCTGTCTGAAAATATTTTAGGAAAAGACTAACCCTTATTTATTCGTATTTTAAAATTTATTACTTTTATTATAAGTTGCAATTACACATAGCACTCGTTAAGTTTACTTCAAAATTTTCCTATTCTGGGGGCACGAAGCGCTAAGGCACTACCTGCCTTTTCTCGAAGCGCTTCGTTATTTTATAAACCCTCATAACTTGGATTTGGATTATACCAGATAAACAAAATTCTGGAGATATGATTCAATAGTTTCAATTAGTTTACTCATACATACTTATTAAGCATAAAAATTTTCAATTGCATAGCTCTTATACTTTAGATTTTATTCATATCTAAAATACCCCGATTTCGTCACTGACTAACTCACTCACTGACGATCATCAAAACCCTTAGGGTACTTCCTGAAGTCCTAGGCAGCTGAAATTTGGCATGTAAGGATAGTATTAGTAAACTAACAACAAAAAAAAATCTAAAACTTAGGGGGGTGGAAATTGGAACCGGGAATCAATAACAGCTGAACCTATTTAGTTGAAATTTGGTAATTAGACAGTTTTTGTTATGGGGAAGGGTATAGAATAGTATTCAATCCCAAAATCATCCCGTAAGGGTGGAAAGGGAGTGGAAAAGGGCATTGGGCGAAAAGGAGGTTGAAGTATGTATGGAGAAACATTAAAAAGCGATTCCATAAAAGATAGGCTCTCAGATACGTATTTCAGGATGTTTTAAAACATTTCATCTAAAATGAGTCCAAACAAATTAGGAGGATTAAAACAGTTATTGACCAAGAATTGGGTGTAGGTACTGCTATCCCATTTTACCAGCCATTTGCGTCCCTCTGCTGACCAGCTTTGGAGCGTCAAAAATATGTCGAAATAAATGTGGCGGGCCAAAACGTTCTGATATTGACCCAGACTATCATATTCTACCAGATATCTGCGTCACTCTGCTGACCGTTTTGGAGCCCTATTGTTCTCCAGAAGGTTCCAGTCCCTGTGACCTAACTAATAATACATTTACGGTGGGTACGCGCCGCCGTGTTTGTGTTTCGAACAATGCGGCACTGGACGTTTATGACCGTATTGTGCGGTTTACGGGCACTTACTGTTCTCGCTGATTACAGACATAACAATTTTATATTACTTCTTTTATGATGTTTTGTTATTGGCGCTAGTTTGGTCTCGCCGCCTCGTGTCGAGACGGGGATTTCCGATTTCCGATGATAGGATAACGAATGTTTATTGTATAGGTATTGTCGTTATTTGCCATTGTTTTGACCCACTCGCAAACAAAATTTGTGTTTTCGTACATATGTATGAATGTATTTAGAATTCTTTGGCACGCCCTGCATCCCACACCCTTCGATGGATTGAAATATGTGAGGTGTCATTAGATTTATCTCAGAAGTGGTACTGGACTGACATAGGGTATATCGACAATATAAAAAAAATGAAAGGCGAATTTTGGCGCCAAAATATAGTCATTTTGATTCAAGATATTCTTTATTCAAGTTCCAAGTAGGCCTAGCAACAAGCACTTATAGCAGTCGGGGTCTTTTTTTATTCGATTTATAGTAAACTCTAGCTGTGAAACTGGGGGTCTTGTATATTTATTACTAGTTGACATAGTATTTCGGGCCCTTAGCGTTCACTATTTAGACGAAGCGGCGAGAGAAATTAGCCAAATTCTTAATAACGCATTTACAATAAATCCTCACCTACGAGTACATAAATGTATTTTGCCGCATTGCTCCATTTACTAATCGAGTGATATACATAATTGCAATACTTACCTACGCGGTTACCCCACTGATGTGAATCCGCACGTCGCTCAGGTGTGAGCGAGACAGCGATATGCTCGAATACAGCGATGTCCCGCTCGCAGACCGGAGCAGCGTGCGAATTCGCACCGAATGGGAAGACCACCTTAACCCTTGCCTTATTTTCCGGACTATCGCCGAGGGCGCGGATTGGTCGACCGCGGTGCCTCTGCTCACAGAATTTGCGTTTTTAGGTTGGTACTTCATGCTTTATTTTTTTAATTTTAGGTTTAGCAGTTGAATTATACCTATTGTAATTAATTTTCAGTTGTTTGGAAAATGTATCACACGCTGTTAACTATTGCATTTGAACACTAATAGTGCGACAAGTTTTTACTCTAGCTTTTTGTGATGACAATTGAACTGCTAACCCTACCAACTCTAGCAAGTTTCTGAAACGTTATGGGGTATATGAATAATTTGGGTTAGGTGAACTACCCTATTGTTGGCATTGCACCAATGTTGAGCACCTTCAAAGTTGTTTTAAGGCAACAGCGGTGACTTTTGTACAAAAATGGAAGCCAATAACTAGTGCTTTTCAGTGGCAACGATTGGGTAGTTTACCATCTCCGTTGCGGCCTCAGAGAGCTTGTACGGTTTTTTCAGTCATATTAGTTGATGTATATTTTGCTGCTATATAGTTTTATATTTTGTACTCAATCTATATTCTATATAATGTCGCTTTCCGGGTTATGGTTCATTTTCTTATCTTCTTATCATAATATGGGTATCATATTGTTTACCGCCATTGCCAATTTTCTGTACTTCCACATCCACTTTCGCCGTCACTATTAACATTTACACTAAAACATTTATCCAATCACAGGGCCGGATCCCGAGTGCGACAAAAAATGCGCCAATCAGGGCTGGTGCAACCACGAGAAGATCTGCCAATGCCCCGAGGGTTATATGGGACAGCACTGTCGCACGGCACTTTGCTACCCACAATGTATGAACGGAGGCAACTGTACTGCACCAGGCGTGTGCTCTTGCCCTGCAGGTTATCAGGGACTGCACTGTGAAGGAGGTAATATATACCATATTGTCTAGTAAATAAGGCTTAGTTTACTTCTGAGGGCTAAATGGGTCGAACGGCACTTTGCTACCCACAATGTATGAAAACCGCAGCCAAATAACACTTGACCCTACTCATAGTGTTGTGTTCCTGCCGGTGAGTAAGGTTGCCAGAGCTCAACGAGGGGGGGGGGGGGGTGGGGTTAGGGTCGGCAGCGCGCATGTAACTTCTCTGGAGTTGCAGGTGTACATAGGCTACGGAGACTGCTTACCATCAGGCAGGCCGTATGCTTGTTTGCCACCGACGTAGTATAAAAAAAAAAAATAACGAAGGCAATTGTACTGCACCAGGCGTGTGCTCTTGCCCTGCAGAGTACCAGGGACTATACTGTGAAGGAGGTGATATATACCATATTGTATGGTAAATAAGGCTTAGTTTACTTCTGAGGGCTAGATGGGTCGAACCTCACTTTGCTACCCACAAAGTATGAACGGAGGCAATTGTACTGCACCAGGCGTGTGCTCTTGCCCCGCAGGGTACCAGGGACTACACTGTGAAGGAGGTGAAATATACCATATTGTCTAGTAAATAAGGCTTAGTTTACTTCTGAGGGCTACATGGGTTAAACGGCACTTTGCTACCCACAATGTATGAACGGAGGCAACTGTACTGCAGCAAGCGTGTGCTCTTGCCCTGCAGAGTACCAGGGAGAAAGGGGTAATATATACCATATTGTCTAGTAAATAAGGCTTAGTTTACTTCTGAGGGCTACATGGGTTGAACGGCACTTCGCTACCCACAATGTATGAACGGAGGCAACTGTACTGAACCACGCGTGTGCTCTTATTGAGTTATATACCGTATGTGTAGGGGATAAGGTTCAGTTTACTACTGAGAGCTATATACTCGTAGGTACTGCGGTAAGGCTCTCTCTTCCTGCAGTGCAAAAACGTTAACAAACTCGGATTGAGTTACGGGACATCTACTTATACTATTGTGTATCTAATGAATTAAGGTTTTACTACACTACAGCAATGAAACAATATTAAATGCTGCAACTTTATATCAAAACATGATGACTATAAAAAACTACTCGTCTTATCTTATAAAATCACTAACATGATACTGATGCCGAAGTTTCTGAAGTGAAAATATTAGACTAGAGTTTTATCGGAAATACTTATGAGAATTATGAGTAACTTAATAATTATTATGAAACGCTTTATATCATCAGATGACAACCAAAACTAACTAATTTCTACAAGTTTCGACCCTTATTGAACCGTAATAACACCATAACAAAGCTGATTTTTGCTTAATTTTTTTTGAAGTTTTGTTTGTCATCTGAAGTTTTGTTTGATATTCAACATATTAACTAGATGTAAGCAACAATGCAAGGAAAAAAAAGTCGGCTGTCGTAAATTCGGAATGAAAAGACTTCGTAAATGTGTAACAAAATATTTAGTAAACAATGCCGGATTTAGAGGTCTGGAGGCCTCGGGCAATAAAGGAGTGGAGGCCCCCTGGCCCCAATTTTTTTCCAAATAATATGGTAAATTTTCCGAATTCTCTATTGTGGGGGCCCCTCTTTTGTGGAGGCCCGGGGCAGTAGCCCCGGTTGCCCTCCCCTAAATCCGGCCCTGTTAGTAAAGTCCGAACCTTATGTAGAGTCCGACATTACAGGAACGCCCTGTAACGGTCAGACGAGTATCAGAAATTACGGAAAATTGAACCCTGTCATTTTCAAATGAAGTTTAAAATCATTGCTATAAGGTTTTCCCGAGGGTCTACAGTATGGGGTTCTTCAAAAAAGGAGTGTACAGGTTTTTAAAGGGTCGGCAACGCGCATGTAACACCTCTGGAGTTGCAGGCGTCCATAGGCTGCGGTGACTGCTTACCATCAGGCGGGCCGTATGCTTGTTTGCCACCGTCGTGGTATAAAAAAAAAAAAAAAGTGGTCATTTTTGCCATAAAAAATCGAAGTTTGCCCGTTAAAGGGTTAAATCCTCTTCTCTTCATTCTCTTTCGCAGTAAAAACTATTGTATCTGAGTAAACTATTGTAGAAAGCCTAGGTATAAGAAAGCAAAAAATTGTATTTGCGATTTACGTATATTAAATCCTCTTAGAAATAGCGATAGCCCCCTTACACCCAGCCTTTATGACCTCAGTGAGCGCCTTATAGAAGGGCGCCTGCTCTGCGCCATGGTCTATCCCGGTGTCGTGGTGCTCCTGCTCCTCGTCACGGAACTTGGTGATGGTGGCCAGGATCTCGGGGTCCACGTTGGGGTCCTCCATGAGGGTGCGGAGCTGGTCGTTGTAGTGTTCCACTATAACGGTTTCGACGGCCACGGTGCAGGCCATGGCGGCTTCTTTCCCCATTAGAGCGGTGCCTGGAATCGAGATTATTTTCGATAGATATATAAAAAGGTTTAGACTAGCAAGAACTTACATGCAATTTTCATTACAGCGGTATCTGATCAAATCTTTGAATGCAGTATAAAACAGTTGGGAAAATTAAATAAATGAATAAAGGATTCGAACGTAAGATGAACGAAATAAGATGAAATTCTATTGGAAGATGCCTTAAAAATCAACTCTATTTGTACTGAGACATGTCCTGGTGGTGCATGCCCTGTTAAGTCCAAATACAGTCGAAAAAAAAAAGTAAATGATTTATACAGCTGGTATTTTTTTTATGTAAAAGGAGGCAAATGGGCAGATGGATCACCTAATGGTAAGCGATTACCGCCGGCCATGGACACCTGCAACACCAGATGGGTTGTAAGTGCGTTGCCGGCATTTAAGACGGGAGTACGCTCTTTTCTTGAAGGTTTGAAGGTTGTATCGGTCCGGAAATATCGCAGGGGACAGCTCATTCGACACGACAGTTTAGCTTTGTGTGTGTGTGTGTGTGTGTGTGTGTGTGTATTTTTAGTATCTTCTTCAACTATACACGTAAAAAAGACGGGGATGTACTCACTTAATGGAGTGTGCTATTTCATGTGGTCGAAGCGAATGATTATGTACAGGTATGGTAATGTACAGTTACTTACCCCGCCGTATTCACAAAATATCTTTAGGCAATCAATTTAAAGAAAGAAAAGATGATATCACAAGGTTTCACGCACTGATTTTAACGTATCTTTCAGGTTCAGATCAGATTTGAGCAGATTTCTCTGTTATTTTGACAAAACGTAGTCGTAACATTTTCTGTACTTAGGGAAGAGCGCCAATGCGCGCGTGGTGGTGGCAGGGCGAAGCTTTTTTACAACTTTAGTTCCCGATGTTTTTAAGAGATGGCGCTAGTAGTAGTGTAATTTAAGCTCACTTATGTTCATTGAAATTTTAATCTTGAAATGAGCGGATTGGAAACAAAAATGCATTAAATGAAAGCTGAAACATGTATTTAAGTGTAAGATCATCTTACCTGCGCCAAGGACGAAGCCAGCAACGTTCCATATCGGCGTGAGCACTGTTGGCCGCACTCTGTATTCGTTTATTAACTGTTCGAAGCGCTCGCGGTGCTGAAATGTAATGAAAATCATAATAAACATATAAAAAAATGTAATAATCCTACCGATTGTCTGTATACTTAATAGGGAGCGTGCATAAACTGTAGGAGGCAGCACAGGAGCCGTCAGATTTTTGGCGCGAGGCGTAAATGTGATGTTTATTGTTCCGATGTAGCCCAAAAGATGGCATAACCTACTATGCACAAGAAAACACGTGACGTGTAAATGTACATGTTTATGGTTCCGATTTAGGCCACAAGATGGCAGACCCTCCAACGCGCACGGTCTCTATACCTGGTAGGCCAACCAAATAATCCTAACGTAGCGCCTAGTCCAAGAAAATCCCATACTTATGCGCGTAAAACTGGCTTACATACTTTCACATATATTTTTCTGTTCTCCGTGCCGGAAAGAGTAAACTTTCGGCACGCTGCGCTAAACGTAGTTGCCGCTTTCGGGCTCCGTCGAACAGAAAAATAGTATACACACCTCAATAAGCACAGAAAAGATAATCATACTACCTAGACTTCTGACTGCACGCCGACTGCACAATTTCCGTACAAATTGGGTTGCAGTCCGTCTGTGCCGGCCCTAACGCATTACGTTCTCTTTGTCGCTCTCTAGACAGTGAGTGAGAGACTACTCTGATCAATCGTGAGATGAGGGAACCGCATAATTGAGTGATATACCACCGTCACAAGTTTTACCTGTGGCTTGCCATGACATCAAGGTAGTACGAGTATTTTTGCGTCTCTAAAATAAACTTCTGCCTATTTCTGTTGATTACCATCGCGCGATGACAATTTCGCTGTACTGTTGTACTGGTTTACCAGTTGCCGATTCACACTGTACGCCGCATACGGGCCCTATCGACCAATAAAAAGAGTTCCTATGGAATGCTTTATGGAAATCTCCCGCACCCTGCACGCGGGCCCTATCGACCAATGAAACTGAGCCATAAGACCCAGCCCAAAATTTGCCAGTGAAATTTGGACCTACGGTGTAAGAAATAGAGTTGTTTGATACCTTGACCTCCTGCTCCCACATGTGTTTGATGGTCGGTCCTTCGGCCGTGTTGCCGAGGACAGCCATCTGCCCCGCGTAGATACGGTCCGCGCCAAGCTCGCCGGCGTGGTCAACACGAATTATCTTGTCGAGCTGTAACATTAAATTCGAATTTGAGAATGATGTTTAGATCCTTCTTATATGAGCGCCACCACTCCTTGGTCTATACATATATTACAGGAATGACTTCTTACATGCGGGTTCTTTTTCCAAGTAGCTGAGTGCGCTCGCCTCACGTGCTGCAAGATAGCTGGACGGCTCATTGTAACTTATCTCTGAAATTAAGGGAAAACAAACTGTTATTTTTATTATTATGAAAAGTATGTACATCTGATCAACCAACGTGTTAAACAAATACATATTAACAAATATTAATTTTTCTGCAGGAATATGTGGACAAAAATGCCTAAACGGGGGAAAGTGTATACAGAAGGATACGTGCGAATGTCCTAAAGGATATTACGGACTTAGATGCGAATTTTGTAAGTGGTTTTTATTATCAGTAGGTAATTAATATTTTTAATGGGTAGGCTTGTAATAATTTCATATAATTTTTTGTGTAGCTATATTGCTAAGTTTTGGACATTTTTGTACGTGTTCCACAGCCATTTCTTGTACATTACACTACTTTTTTTTTATCTAGTACTCTTTTAAGTCAATAACTGTGAGCGTGATCGGTTTATTGAACCTTTGATTGAATATCGAAAAACTGCCTGATTTAATAAAAGGATGTGTTGCCATGAAAAATTAATGATGGTGTAAAAATATCTAAGTACTCGTAACCTTACATTTTACGTGCGATACGCACTTGCTAATATTTTCAAACATGATTATCATGAAGCCTGCTTTAAAAAGAAATCCTAAATAAACTACATTTTTTTCTAGCAAAATGCGTGATCCCCTGCCTGAACGGCGGGCGCTGCAAGGGCGTCAATAAATGTCGCTGCCCCGCCGGCTTCGGCGGCAACCACTGCGAGGTTGGACGGCGCGGCGGCGAGTGTGCGCGCGGCTGCCGGCATGGCTCCTGCCGTGGTGGAGCCTGTGTGTGCGAGCCGGGCTGGAGAGGACGCGCCTGCCATCGCAGCTCGGGTAAACATCTTATAATGTACAAACTTTACTGAACAACGAACAACTCACTTTCGGCGTCAAAACTACTACCTAAACTTCGAGATGCGTCGTAGCCGCAGCGGCTAGTTAGAATCTTGTTTGTTCATGTACCTATCAACGTTATATAGGTTCCTTCGTGTTCCGCAAGGTAGGGATATGCTTATAGGGCATTTCTGCGATCCGGACTAATGAGGTACTGCCATCGTAGCAGATCAAGCAGTTTCTTTGTCAATTAAAGTTTTGTGAATAATGAACACTAAACAGTGTTCATTATTCACAAAACGTTTCCTTCGAAATGTTTAGATCGTAAAAGAGTTCCTTGCGGTTACCATTGCAAAAAAAATGAGTATTAAACGGCGCCTCGCCTGTCTATATCAACCCTACGGATATTTATTTAAGGGGAGATGCATAAGCAAATTAAAAGGGGTGTAACCATGTTACTTCTGCGCACGCGACTGCGGACGCGTTGCGTGGGGACCTACCAATAACTCCATAGAACGTTAATGCCTTAGCAACAAAGTTCAAATTCTAACAAAGATTCTAATTGTAAAACAAATGGGACCGTCGTGTGCGCATCGCGTGACCCTATAAAACACTTAATCACGCATGGTAAAGTATCCCTCGACCCACCTTGTTCCTTAGGGAGGGGTTTATGGGGTTACTAGTAAAGTCATTCATTGGGAAACTTTTTGTTTCTGACATAGTACTCGTATTAAATTACAAAAAATAATTCTTATCGAATTCCGTAGAGGTAGTAGGTATAGGTATCAAATTTAAAGCAAAATTATAAGAATAATTTTTAGTTCTCGATACCCCGATAAAGTCAATATATTTTTTAAGCTAGTTTTTTGAAAATACATTACATACTTACTAGATACACTGCGTACCTTAAGTAAAAAAGCGGCCAAGTGCGAGTCGGACTCGCCCATGAAGGGTTCCTTTATGACGTATTAAAAAAAACTACTTAAACTACTAGATCTCGTTCAACATTTTACCACTTTGGACACACATTTTACCACTTTGGTAGTGTCTCTCGCGCAAACTATTCACTTTAGAAAAAAATTATATTAGGAACCTAAATATCATTTTTGAAGACCTATCCATAGATACCCCACACGTATGGGTTTGACAAAAAAAATTTTTTTTTTAATTTTATGACGTATTAAAAAAAACTACTCACTAGATCTCGTTCAAAACAATTTTCGTTAGAAGTTTGCATCGTAATGTATATCATATATTTTTTTTAGATTTTTCATTCTGTTATTTTAGAAGTTACAGGGGGGGACACACTTTTTTTTACTTTGGGAGGTTCTCTCGCGCAAACTATTCAGTTTAGAAAAAAATGATATTAGAAAACTTAATATCATTTTTGAAGACCTATCCATAGATACCCCACATGTATGGGTATGTTGAAAAAAAAAAAATTTTTTTTTAATTTCATGACGTATTTAAAAAAAACTACTTACTAGATCTCGTTCAAACCAATTTTCGGTGGAAGTTTACATGGCAATGTATATAATATATTTTTTTTAGATTTTTCATTCTGTTATTTTAGAAGTTACGGGGGGGGGGACACACATTTTACCACTTTGGAAGTGTCTCTCGCGCAAACTATTCATTTTAGAAAAAAATGATGTTAGAAACCTCAATATCATTTTTGAAGACCTATCCATAGATACCCCACACGTATGGGTTTGATGAAAAAAGATTTTTTGAGTTTCAGTTCTAAGTATGGGGAACCCCCAAAATTTATTGTTTTTTTTTCTATTTTTGTGTGAAAATCTTAATGCGGTTCATAGAAAACATCCACTTACTAAGTTTTAACAGTACAGCTCTTATAGTTTCGGAAAAAAGTGGCTGTGACAGAATCGGACAGACAGACGGACATGACGAATCTATAAGGGTTCCGTTTTTTGCCATTTGGCTACGGAACCCTAAAAAGACGAAACTACATAGCTCAATAGATAAGTTTTGCAATAGACAAATATGAAACAAAGATGTAGGTAGGTAGCCTATCACATATACTTTCTTATACATACTTTATTTCCGTAGACAATGTTTGGCGGAAAACATTTCCTTTCTTTTTAAATTTACTTCTTTAAAATAGATTTAATATAAAGGTTCAATAAAAAGTTTCTGAATATTGAGTTTTTTGCGTAAAAGAATTTGCAAAAAACTAGAATCTCATACAATCAATACGAACATACCGGAAGGCGATCAAAAGCGGATAAACGTTTTTTCTATTCAGACACAAATCCGCGCGTGCCTTATCTCAAAAAATCAATAGCGTAGCGAAGTCAAGGGCTGCACTTGTTACGGGCGCGTGTCATTCACCCCTCGCTAGCCAGAGGGTGCGCGGGAGTCGCCCTCTAGATCCACGATATAGGTCACTGCCCTGGGGGCACAGCAAAGAGGGTGGCGACCTAAAAACGATTGCGAGCGAATTTGGTTTGTAGATGATAATATGAGTATTCTACCAATACTACGAAAACCTTGTATTGCGAATCGACTCAGGACAGCTTTGTCCACAATCCTATTTCGTCACCTTTTTAAATCGTCAAAAATAAAATAAAAATCGTTTAATTCAGACCAGGTGATCCATATTTTTGTTAGTAAACGTAATAACTTACACCGATAAGAAATTACATAAAAACACTTAAACTTTAAAAGTGGCAAAAAGGTAGGTTATTTAGCCCTGCCTATCACCACCTCACCACAACCTTGTGAGGCGGCAATCTAAGCGTTCAGACAAAGTCCTCAGGAGGCTGTTGCTACTGCCATGCATGCGCTTCAATGCCATGTCGTCAGAATACAATTCCTAAATCGTCATATACCTTCCTAACTCGTCCATATAATATTCGTACATCCACTATTTTGACTACAGTCCCAGATCGTCTACATTCCTATATTGACCACAGTGCCAGCTCGTCAACATTATTGTACCACCCATTATCCTGACTAAGATAACATTGGCACTTTTCATTTACTTTTGCATTGCTTTTTTCCAACTGAAAAATTTTGTTGGCTTCCTCCACCAATGCCTGCACTGTGGACCATATAGGAATGTGGATGGGTTAGCACTGTGGAGCCTGTATTTAAATATTTGGCGCCCCGGACCAACTGTGGACCATGTAGGAATGTGGACAAGATAGGAAAGTGACGATATAGCAATGTTGACGAATCAGAACATTGGACCATATCAACCATATGACAATAATGGAATAGGATTGTGCAGGAAGCGGTCGGCGGTAGATGAAAGTTTTTTGAAGACGTTTAGCAGTCTTAGGGTCTTATTTTTTAACCCCCGATGCAAAAGAGGAGTGTTATATGTTTGACGCCAATGTATGTCTGTCTATCTGTGGCATCGTTGCTCTCCAACGGATGGGCTGATTTCGATGTTGTTTTTAGGTGAAAGCGAGTTTCCTTGCGGTGGTTAGCTATGTTTGATTAAAGAATTTGACGAGTATCAGCTCTTTTCCGAAATGATGTAATAAATAAGGCGTTTTGGCAAAAAAAATATTTGCGCGTAGGGGTTTTTTTACATTTTTATTTTAATATCTAATCGAATTTGAAAGAGCGAGTAGGTTTCTTTGGAAAATTATATTTTTGTAGATTTTTTGATCGTTTTATTGATATAATTATTTGTTACAGGATCTTCTGAAGAGTCCAGTGAGTTGAAGAGACCGCGATGAAGCGATACACAGTGACGAACTACTACTTAATGATGTGATTCTCTTAATTTTATTATAAATTCTAACGAATACATGTTAATGTATGTTTAATTAGTCATTTAGGTGTAAGTGCTATGCCAGTTAGGTGTAATAAGTGATGAAATTTATGCAATATGAAATTATAGAGTTTATTGAATTAATATGAGTTTAATTTTTTTCCCATTTGGGGGTCATTCATCAATTACGCAATGTTTTACTTCTATTACTGTAATGTTCTGCCGCCAGAGTGCAGCACTAGCACAAATTGTAAGCCATAGAGTAACTTGTATGTATTATACTATGCCGTAAACAGGTTGTTTAACAAGTTTTCACAGATTATTTGTTACAGATAAATATGACAAAGCGGTTTGTTTACTGTTTATGCTAGAGGCGCCCCCTATGCAGAGTTTTGCGTAATATTCCCAATTCGAATTATTTTAGTAAATGTATCATTACAAAGTTTATAACACTGATTAGGAATGAATTTTTTTATTTTATTTTATTCGGAAAACCAACAGCTTAAGTAAACTAAAACTAGGTTAACATAAATATGTATCAGGGAAGCCAATTAAAGGTTTCCACTACTATAATACAAAAACTAGTTGTTTAATAGTACAATAAATAAAAAACAAAACAATTTCGTTTATACATAGATGAAATCAAAGTGACGGCACAAATTCTATGACCCCCTCTCACCCCATAAACCAGTGACGTAATTAATGGATGATCCCTTTTCATTGTATTAAATTAATATTATATTACAAATGTGAATGTTTATGCTCTTAAATGCACCAAATTTAAACGCAAAAGCAAAGTAATGAGTGGAGGAAGAGTGCAAAAAAATTCTCCTAAACAGATTTTGACACATCACATGGTAACATCAAAATCTGTCATAAACAAAAATGATGGTTTAAATTGAATTTTTGATAGAAATTATAGGATAATCAAAACATCACCAACAGGAATCATAATAGCTGAGAAACTGAGACGGGATAAATTGTAAGCATCCAATTTAACCTCTTGTATTCTTCATCCCATATCCACCCAAGCTATTTGGACTATAAATATAAATATCAGGATTATTGTTTAAACCGGGATTCTTTTGACAAGACACATGAAAGCTTAATACTTAAGAGTCGGATGTCAGACCAACTAACTATATAGACTGGAATATCCAGATGTGAGAGTGCCATCACATCATAAACATCCAATATTTTGTGTTGTGTTGTGTTCCTGCCGGTGAGTAAGGTTGCCAGAGAGCTCAACGAGGGGTTTGGGGTCATCAACACGCATGTAACTCCTCTGGAGTTGCAGGCGTACATAGGCTATGGAGACTGCTTACCATCAGACGGGCCGTATGCTTCTTTGCCACCGACGTAGTATAAAAAAATCTATGAAATGATGACATTTAATATATAATTCCACACTTTGATCCGGCAACATTGGTGCAGAGTTAGTTCAAATGAGTAGATAACAGAAGATTTTAAAATAATGTGGTAATTATGGAAAAACGTCACTAAATGTTAATCATCTGAAGCAATTTTTACAAGGTTTTATTTAACTTGTTTGTAATATGTTTGTGGGTCAAATCTTGCATGCCACATTAGAGCCACTTCCCATTACTTGATTGAGCTAAAACTTCCGTCCATAATTATGTAAGTTGAGTGACAATGTAATACTATGGTAGGTCAAGCTGATCTGATGATGGACACAGGAGGCCATAGGAACTCTGTGATAAAACAACACAAACTAATTTCGTTTGGATTTTTTGGAATTGTCTCGATGAGTTTTAGTAGCCTGTTAAAAAGAGTACAGTCAGCAATAAAAACTTGTATCAAAAATTTAATATTTGACAAAAAACTTTTTGGAGTCACATGGCCAGGCTACAAAGCCTGTACCCCAAGATTTAGAAGAATTGGTACATATGGGGTGGTCAGGGCAAAGCTCACTAAGACCTATATAGCAAGAGACAACAGCTAGCACTGAAGCGATGACACACTGTTACTACTGAACCATGTAATATATATTTATTTTCTCGACCATTGTGAAGACTTACATTATAAAAATATAAAAATATATATATAAATACCTAGTCTACCGCTTTCCTATAACCACAGTGAAATTATTAAGTATTCTAATTTAGCATTTTAGCATGTTATCATTTATGTCAATGAATTTCTAAGAAGATTATTTCATTGTTAATTTAATTCAATAATAATTACCTACTAATATACAAAGTAGCAGAGTTAATCTTTTGCAGCATTCTATTAAGAATAAGTAAGTAAATATTCTATATTGGGCCAATCATTATACATTTTACATACATGTAAAACTACATATACATTTTAAAGGAAAATAGAACCGGAGAAAGAGCTATCCTTCCAGGAAAAGGTAGCAGGAAATTTAGAACTCATACAAAAATCAACAGCTACTGTAAGGAGCGAAATATTAAGACTATAAAACACGAGCACACGTATGTGTGCTACATACTACTTATATAAATATTAAAACAATACCTAATTAGGTTAGCTTAGGTTATGTGTACATTTTATCATAAATTATTAATATTAATACACATATTTAACAGGCTTCAGTTATAAAAAAAAGTGCTAGAATAAATGTTATTTTACTTATTGTATCAGGAACATTGAAAAACAACAAACAAATATAGCTTGTTTGATTATTGTTATGAAATGTGTTGAAACATTATTTATCAATGTATATAAAGCATTTTACTGTAGATCGAACAGGAATATAACTTACATAAATAATAAACGTTGAACATGAACACAAACCACTGTATTCACAAAACTTTCGCTTTTTTCCTAACGGGTGAAAGATAAATCTAATCGAAATCAGCTGATTGCAAATAACTGAAACTGTTTACTTCTGAACGTCAGATAGCTTATAGAAAAGCTCGCTAGTGGGCGCTACTTTGTATGACGTGATCGATGTTTTCGAAAATAAACTTGGAATTTTTCCTAATCGCCCGGTGCGCTGGGCGTATTAAATTATAAGATATTTTGCCGGAGCATTTTGGTGAGTAATTTGGTTGTAATCATGCTTATCACCGTAGTCATTTCTCGCTGAAAGTCTTATCCCCCCTCGGGCCGAGGGGCGATTTCCCTTTCCAAGCGAATGCGAAAGGAAATTCTCACCGCGCAGACTCGTACAAAATGGCGACCCGAAGTTATGAAGTCGATGCGGTTCACTCGCTTTTACCGATCGATATTAATGGAGGATTCGGAGTTTTCGGGGTCTCTTGTGCAGTGCACATATTTCGTGAACTCTGGCTCCAGTTTAGTGAAAAAATCCTAAAAAGTGTTGTTTTGAAGCTGTTACATCATTGTGAATTTGCGAGGCTTCTAATAGGATTGCGAAATGTGTTTCAAATCACGCAGGTGCGTACGCAGCCGTAGTCTTAATATTCTATCTGAGCCTGCTCCAACGGCGCGAGTTCCCTTCATGATGGCCATTCATTTGGGCTTATCCTTTACGCCGCCGCAAAAGAGTTTGTGTTGTCATTCGTCTTCAATTATGACCCGTCTAGACCACCATGCATCGCACCTAAACAAAACATTCGCTGAAAATGGAATGCGTCATTTGCTGAAAAGTCCAAATGCATTTTTACTCTGATGAGTGTCAGTAAATAGAAGCTATACGATTGTTGCAGCTCGAATCAGATACATACAGCTTGATGTGGTCATTATTGGGTTTAGTTCTGTAATAGGCGCCTCGGTATAGGTGAATTTTCATTCATCTATTCATCTAGCAATGACGAGCTGAAGTATTGATTTTCCGTGCTCTAACTAGGCGAGCACACAATAGATAGTTAAGGATAGTCTAGTGGATTACCATTTGACTTTGAGGACTCCTGCTTGAGATGCAAATGGATGTTGCAATTTGCAGATGTCTTGAGATTTACATTAGAAATTACTTCTTATGCACGGAACACACATTATGTTATGAAGGGAAGGCCTTAGTAGTCTATATTAAGAATAACTACGTAATTAAAAATGTACTTGGTAACTGGGAGATTAATAAATACTATTTTTATTTTTAAATAAATTCTTATTAGAATAATATAATTTACTCCTAAAAAATAGCTAAGAAGGACAAACTATTAAACACATAACAAATCATGTACCCTTTTTGGTAAATATTTTATTTTATTTTAATATAATTACTTTATTATACATTTTCATCACAATTTTTTACTTAGTATGCTGTATTATGCTGTATCTGATAAATACCAATCGCATGGTAAAAAAATCGACATATTATAATACATTTTTATTGCTACACATTTATGAAATCTGTTTTGAATTAAAATAATGTAGCCCTTGGAGTGGTAGGCTGTCGACTCCCGACCGATTATGTCATTTAAAATTCAAATTTGATTAATTGTATCAAAATCAAAATTCCAATAACTCAAAAACGACATATGCCACTTGAAGAGGTAGATTTGTCAAAGGGTCTGTTATTACTTGCTATATATTTTATCGGCTGTTACTTATACTGGGCTGTATAACTTAAACATGAAAACACAACTTCTAGGATACTTCTCAAAAAATATAACTGTCAAAATACATGTTGTTTCTGTTGCATAAGTGCAGTAACTCATTTTGAAATATCATTCAATTTTATAACTTGTACGATATGTTCTAAGATTGAAAGAGATTTCAAAATGAGTTACTGCTCTTATGCTTAGCGTGGCAGATGTATCCTCTGTAAAAAATGTTTGCATTATAATGTAATATTTATTGATACAGTACATAAGCCCGGCGTGATCCAACCCCCATCCTCTCGAACCTGTAGAGGGCTCCAATGGTACTGGTGAAGAGCAGGGACGAAGACTACATCATGAACTCTGCAGTCAGCACAGAATCTATTGACATGCCTGATGAGGTACGTTATTGGAGTAGATCAACTATTTCACAGTTGTTATTATGTCCCTCTGTTACGGGACAAAATTATTAAAAGGGTAAAATTTGTAACTAAATGTATGCACCCCTGCCATTGGCCACAGCTACTGTCCCCCCTACCCCTAGCCCATCAGCTGCCAACACCCTAACTAAAAAACCCTGTAGGGCTAAGATGGTCGGCTGTTTATCATTTGTCACCATGCCTGTCACGTTCTAACAAGTATGTAAGTGCGAAAGTGACGGGCATAGTGACAAGCGATAAAAATAGAACCATGCTGCCACTGCAGGTTTTAAACACAGAGTGACATGAAAAAGTTGATTCACCCATTATAAATATTTAAAAATTAACCATAGATTTTCTGACAATTTCCCACCTAACACTTGAATTCTGTTTCAATATGTTGTCTTGTTTTAATATGTGTGTGTAAATCTAAATGTGCTTAATTAAAGACTTCTAAGAAGAACCTTAATATTAAAGACTTCTAAGAATGTTAATGTTGCAACACCATGGTTGCATGGATGAATTCTAATTGTCTTGTCAAGTTTTGATGTCTGGGTGGCTAGAGTTTAAATTATCTAGTGAAATAGTTTCAAATTTTTTGATGAAATATGTTATCGCTGCCATACTGGTCAATATTACCAGGTTATTGTTTTGATATGTATAACAGTGTCTAAGAAGGCGATGGGATCTCGGAATATCTTACCAATATTGACAACAACTACAACCTGAAGAATTTTTGTATCTGAATACGAATTACAACGGCATTGTATTGTATTGTATTGTATTCGGGCGATTTTCCGCAACTCGACGACTTGCGCCTATTTTGCGTGATATGTTGGGGGTGGGCTAGTCCTGCCAGCCCAGCTCCTCGAGGAATCCTATCAAACCTTTAATGTTGAGTAGGACCTCGGGGAGGTCTCTCGGAGATCCGAGATGTTTAGCCCTGTATGGAGTCACTCCGCTGCATTCCAGCACCACGTGAGAGGCTGTTTCTTCTGTCTCCATGCATCCTCGGCACAGGGGACTGTCTGTGACACCTGTTGTGAAAAGATGTTTGTTAAATAGTCCATGACCTGTTATGACACTGGTTACCATACTCAGTCGGACCTTCCCTAGTTGCAGGAGCGCCCTTGTGAGTTTTCCGTTGATGCCAGGCATGGCTTCTTTTGCCTGTCTGCATCCAGCCTGGTTCAGCCAGTGTTCTGTGTGTAGTTTCCCTGGACGTGCCAGCAGCATTGAGCGTACCTTGCTAAACGGTATCGGAAGAATCGGTTCCGGACCAATCGCCCCCGCATACGATCCTTGCCTGGCAAGCTCGTCCGCAGCATCGTTACCTCGGGATCCACTGTGTCCCTTGATCCATTGTAGGGTGATCTTGTTATTATGACATACCTCCATTAGTCGTTCGTGGCATTCATGTATAAGTTTGGATGTAACTATATGGTTGTTTAGAGCCATTAAGACTGCTCTACTGTCGGAGAGTATGCGGATGTAGGATCCTACTACCTTCCTTGCAGTGATGGCAGCCGCCGCGTTTATGATGCCATTATTACAACGGCATTACAGACGCTATTTTTGTGTGTAGGACATGTCGCAAGTGGACGGTTGCGGTCTGAGCGGTGCGTCGGACGATGAGGACGAGTGCGCGTCGTCCCCTGCCGGGTCGGCGTACGACGACGGCGCCGACATCATGAAGACGGCGCTCAGCGACGAGGTCACTAAGCAGCTCGCCGCCGCCGGTCAGTGTCCCTCCTGTAGCACATGTGGTCATCTCCCGCCGGGTCGGCGTTCGATGACGGCGCCGACATCATGAAGACGGCGCTCAGCGACGAGGTCACCAAGCAGCTCGCCGCCGCCGGTCAGTGTCCCTCCTGTAGCACATGTGGTCATCTCCCGCCGGGTTGGCGTTCGATGACGGCGCCGACATCATGAAGACGGCGCTCAGCGACGAGGTCACCAAGCAGCTCGCCGCCGCCGGTCAGTGTCCCTCCTGTAGCACATGTGGTCATCTCCCGCCGGGTTGGCGTTCGATAACAGCGCCGACATCATGAAGACGGCGCTCAGCTACGAGGTCACCAAGCAGCTTGCCGCCGCCAGGAAAAAAAAATTTTTTGATGACTTTTCGTTGACAATTGTACCTCCAAAGAGCCAAATACGGCTCGCGAGCCACGGTCTGCCGATCTCCGTGGTCGATATGTTCAGGTAGACCCTCGATTTTTTTTTAAGCGGTGAATGGGCGGGCTGCACTTCTTCGTCGTCATATGCGAAACGAAAGAATTGCTAACTGCTCGCGTGCATTTCGTAGTACTATGTGCAGCACGCGAGCAGTACGCTAGCGGTTCGCAAATGACGCATAAAGGGCGTCTTCAAAAGATCTGGACGATCCTTATCAAGTTATCACAAAAAGAAAATTGTTTTTCATAAAACCGCCCAAACTAAACAAAATTTAATTTACAGGTCCCGTCGGAATGGCAGCAGCGGCCGCCATCGCGTCATCAAAGAAGAGGAAGAGACCGCACTCGTTTGAGACTAACCCCTCCGTCAGGAAGCGACACCAGAACCGCCTGCTCAGGAAACTCAGGGTGAGAAACATTAACAAAATTATGAAAATGTTAGTTAAAGGAAAAATGCAGTATTTTAATGTGAGATTCAAACTCGCGACTGACAGTCCGCTATTCCAGTTATTCTAACCAATTGAATGATCAAAGCTGGCTCTGGTGAACCATTCCAACATTTATTTAGTTCAAGCCCCTTAAAACAGCATTTTATGTAAGGGTTTCCACGGTATGGTTTGTACGTGGGTTCGGCGGTTCGCAAGCCCAACATCTCATACCACGTGTTCGACGCCAAGCCACTTGAACCAATACCTGGCATTATATTTTACTTGTATTTACAACAGCAAACAATAGAAGAATTCGCAACCCGCGTCGGCCAGCAAGCCGTCGTGCTGGTGGCGACCCCCGGCAAGCCCAACACGTCGTACCGCGTGTTCGGCGCCAAGCCGCTGGAGGACGTGGTCCGCAACCTGCGCTGCATGATCATGGAGGAGCTGGAGAACGCGCTGGCGCAACAGGTAACACACTAACACGCGTTACGAGTGAGAGTGACGCTTACATGCTTATTGATGAGCCGTTAAGAGGGGAGACTTGCTTTGCGATCCTAACAGAATAACGGTACTATTTCTATAAAATTTCCATTTCCGGAGAAAACGGTTTCCACTAACTAAATCTTAACACATCACTTTGATTATGATTTCGATCGCTTCAGCATAAAATATTCTAGGTTTATAGGTTTCGCTTTAAAAAAATTGTATTGCAAATTTTGAATAACAAGGGTATAAATCGAATTCTTCATTGTGTCAATAACATACCAAAAAATCACGGAGAATGGAAAATAAATAAATATTATAGGACATTATTACACAAATTGACTAAGTCCCACAGTAAGCTCAATAAGGCTTGTGTTGAGGGTACTTAAACAATTCAGTCTCGTAAGCGCGTGCGGTTATGAAGCATGCCATACATTAACACTCGTTGCAGTTCTGGAACTGCAAGAAATTAATTGCAGTGTGTTCTAAACCTTACTCTGAAAATAGTCGTCTGTTTCAAATTTTGATAGTCAAATCCCTCCGCTATATCGCTAGCTATTTTATGCTATTTAATTGAAAAGTAATGAAATTTAGACATGTTTGTAATTTAGGGTACCATACATCAAATGGAAAAACCCGCCTTATACAAGTAGGATCACTTTTTTGTCCGTCCGTCAGTCCGTCCGTTTGTCTGTCAAGACCCTTTGTCTCGAGAACGCGCGGAGATATCGAGTTGAAATTAAAACCATATAATCAACCAAAAAACGTAAGTTTCAACACTCTCAAAGATATCAAAATTTATAGCGTACTTCCTGATGACTATGAAATTTGGCAAGTAATATAGTCATTACTATAAGTATATGGAAAAATCTAATAATTATAAATTTGTAAAAAAATTACTTGTGGGCGAGTCCAATTCGCACATGTCCGGTAGTTTTCTATCAAGGCAACTTTTGTTTAGCTCAGAGTCTGCCCTCGCAAATATAGTCTAGTTTCCGAGTGATGTTTTTTATGTAAATTGCCCTTGATCAAGATGTGTAAAAAAATAATATAAACTACAATTTCTCTTTAGCCCCCTCTTACGTGCTTACATGCTTATAAAGTCCGTCTAAGCTGAGATTGCTTTGATTTAGAATCGGTAAAGTGTGGCAGCTTCTAAACTAGGAATCTGGCGTTTACGGTGACACCTCCACAATTTGAGGGTTGCTACGCCAATGTAGACTTCACGTAGACGGACAAATCACTAGGCTAGGTTTAATAACCAGTCATAAATCTTCTATGCTGTCCATCGCAAGCTACTTCTATTTGCAAAGGGTGACGCCTGCATGCCTATAAAATTACACTAACTTGGCTAGGTCCACTAGCCATGAAACTCAGAATTATTTACTAGATTTGCGATCCACACGCCTTAGCTAGTCTTCTCAACTACTCTTCAAACAACAGTCTGACATCCTATGGCTAAAGTTTGATAAATTATAGAGATGTGTTTGTAATGCTCGTTTTACAAGTTTGACACTAACATTTTTGATTACGTTTGATGTCAATCTTTGTGTCAATTAAGGTTTTTTAACCTTTGGTATGCTCAGGAGCAGATCTGCTCCATATACATATATTCAACCAAATTCAACTTGAACATGAATATGTCATGGTCATACATCGGGGTTTTCGGTGCGGGAATGTTTTCGTGTATTTATAACTTTGTTTATTGTTAAATAATTACCAAACTATGAATTAAAAATAGACAGTAAGCTCCAAATGCGCTTAGAAATATTAAAATAGTATCGGTCTTTATAGTTTTTACCCGTTTTTTGGCTAGTGTAACACATTCCCGCACCAAAAACCCCGATGTATGGTCATGGTTGCAAAACTAATGGCAAATTTTTGACAGGCGCATACGAAAGGTTAATATGATAAGCTTATTAAGGGTATAGGCATCACCATTTAGAAAGTGGACACGCACACACGAATATGTCGTGTATTGGCGCTTTTAGTGTCATTTGAAATGTAGAATCCATACTTTATTTATTTTAACGGTTTATGTAAGTCCACCGCCACTCTCTCAATGGCCTGACCTTACACACTCCTCCTGTTGCTGAAACAAACGTAAATGAAATATTTATATACAGTTGTTTTTTTTTAACTACCTGCAATATTTCTAGGTCACACTGAACAACTTCTACTATGAGACCAACCCCGAATTCACAAAAAATTGGCTGTACATTTTGGCTGGTCAGATGTTAATGTGATATAGAAGAGCAATTTTTTAGAAATATAAATATTTATTTGCCAGAATACGTAACAATTAGGTCTTAGCGATTTCGGGGTTGGTCCCACAGTAAAAATTGCTCAATATGACCAAGTCCACAAGTTCTGTCATAAAGGTTTTTACTTACAAAAAAAAGTTATAGATGCAGATCCGTTACTATTCACATACATCAACTAAAAGCTTATTTAATGTTCAATTATGTACTTAAAATATAATGTAACGTAATTTCAAAATTCAAAAATTCTTTATTGCTTAAGACACACTTTGTTTATAATGTAAGGTGATGGAGCCACCCGGTAAGCAAAAATGCCTGTGTTGGGTGGCGCCGCTCTTCCTTTAGGTTACATAACTATTTATATATTTTACATAATTATGCTGAGCTAATCAAATCTAAATCTAATTAATTTTAATTTACTGGCTAAAATTCTAGTTTATACTATTTACTATCTCTTGTAATTTACTCTCTCAGTTTTGCATAATTTTATATAATATTCGGAAAAAAGTCAAAAAACGCGCCAAACACAAGCTCCTGTTCAAGGTGATTTTGATCCCTATTTATTTTTAACATGCATAATACAAACCCTGTTTTTTATATCTTTAGTTAAATAATATATAATTAATGTGAACTGGACTGACAAGATAGCTACCTGTACATGTTTTACCAAACCCAACCTTGTTAAGTGTTACTGAAGAGTACCCTAAGTTTGAAGGATATTAGTTAAAGTACAGACTTGTTGAAGAACTAAATGCTAGTAACAAAATATGCTCTAATAAAGTACAGGTATCATACTAACCGTATAGCTATCATACTAACCGTATAGGTAGGATCTGTATAAACATAGTTAGGTAGGTAGGATCAGCATAAACTTTTGTGATAGAACTTATGGAGCGACCTAGTATATTCACATATAAATTGCGAGTTGGGTCAATTTGATTTGAAATAAAACTTTACAACATTATAAAATTTCAGGAACAGAAGAAGACTGTTTGTAAATAAGAATTATTTTCTATTGCTTATGAGAATGTGGCATCAAAAGTAGCTGGCTTTTAAATCTTAACCCGACTTGACGTCGCTGTCCCCATAGAAATTGATATGATAAAGTCATTCGCCCAAGTGTGCTTCCACTTTGAAGTTGTAATCCCATGGTGAAAGCACTCCTGAAAACAAGCTTCATGCCCACACATTGGGGGTACCCGGACAGGGAACATGTTGAAGCCTTAGACGGTAGGATCCAATAGATGTGCTACACGCGTGCGCCCGTGAGGGGCAGATCATACGCAATGCGACAAAATTAAAAACACGCTTTCTCATTCCCGAAAACATACCGAAAACAACCTACGTAATTTGGTCGGGTTATTTGTTGCCCACCATGAACCATACTCAAATTTACGGTGGGGAATAAAAAATTTGACTGTGACAAGGATAAAGAAAAATAGCGCTTCCTCTGCTACTCTTAATGAAAGATACATAAGACTATCCCTTTCGGTCATTTCCCCCCACCGCTCATGCCTGATCCAGTTATACTAGATTCATAGTTAAAGCAATTAATACTTGAATAGGTACCAGCCACGTTTGATGCCATTTAAAATCTGTGCATGTTTAATGTTCATTGCGGCATTTATTCAACACGTGCGCATTTGACAGCGTGATATCGCAATATTCTGAGCAAATTGAAACGGTGGGTGCTCCGTAAAACGTATGTCTGAAGACCATGCTTTCTGACACGACATAATACACGGCGTTAACAGGAGCCCAAGGCTAAGTACGGCACTAAATAGGCGCGCGATGGACTTGGACTTACCTTTTACTGCACCTTACAGAACTGCACCTTTAGCCCTTCATACGGAAGTAGTAATTAAAAAAAAAGCATTCTGATCATTATTTTCAAGCCAAGACACTTTGTGCAATCTATTATACCCTTAAATTGGAGTGCTAACTTTGAAAGTCCCTTGACACGTATATGCTGAATATATTATGTAGTTTTACCTAGCGCTGTCACGCAAGTTCATCGCTCTCGATTTGAATATATGTCTATCAACGAATACGATAAACATAATAACGAGCCGCAGTTCGGTGTGGGCGCGGGGCAGGCGCCGCCGCCGCCGCAGGACGACCCTTCGCTCTTCGAGCTGCCTCCGCTCATCATCGACGGCATCCCCACCCCCGTGGAGAAGATGACTCAGGCGCAGCTGCGCGCCTTCATACCGCTCATGCTCAAGTATTCTATGGGTGAGTCGCTGCTACTGTCTAAGATGCTATGATTAACTTATCGACTCGTCGCTCTTCGAGCTGCCTCCGCTCATCATCGACGGCATCCCCACCCCCGTGGAGAAGATGACTCAGGCGCAGCTGCGCGCCTTCATACCGCTCATGCTCAAGTATTCTATGGGTGAGTCGCTGCTACTGTCTAAGATGCTATGATTAACTTATCGACTCGTCGCTTTTCGAGCTGCCTCCGCTCATCATCGACGGCATCCCCATCCCCGCGGAGTAGATGACCCAGGCGCACCTGCGCGCCTTCATACCGCTCATGCTCAAGTATTTTACGCTTTAATGTACTGTTTCAGAGCCAACACTGTAATGTACTGTTCCAGTGCAGTGTATAGTATACTGTTGCAGTGGCGAGCGTTCAGCGGGGCACACGCCCCACAAGCACAAAAGCTACACAGCTTCAAAAATATTTGAGCAGCGTGCTCTGAGGCCGCATAAACACGTTTGCATTTGTTTAACAAGAGCGCTACGTCACCCGCTCCGCCTCAAGCGTCCACTTAGCTTGTAGTGCACACTTTGGGACTGTTTGTGTTTAGAATAGGTACTCTATCTACGGTCGTCTTATTTATCCGGGGCGCTGTTACGGGCCTTCATCTCGCCCATGCTCAAGCATTCATAATGATATTATGTAAACATATTGTGCGTACAGCACGTTGTGTGTTATGGGATATCCTAAGCCAACTCCCACCACCATGAATTCAAAGCTCAGCTTTTAATCTTATATCACTTGTCAATCTTCCAAAATCTGAATGCCACCAATGTTATTTTCGATGTCATTCAATAGATGGTTTCTTGTTTATGTAGTAGTAGTCTCAAAACTGAAAAAACCCTTATGCTTACTTTGTTGTCCGTTCGTCATTCCGTCCGTCTATCTGTCTGTCGGTCTGTCTGACAAGACCCTTTATTTCGGAAACGCGTGGAGTTGAAATTAAAACCATTATACTCAGGTCTACAGTCCCTTGAAACGGTGAAAAAATCAAACTTCTAAGTTAACGTAAAAAAAGATACGCCCCATTATGCCGCAAAAAACGTATATTTCGACACTCCAAAGGAAATCAAAACTTATAGGGGCTGTTGACCTAGAACTGAAATTAAATTTGGCAAGTAATAACAGCTTACAATACAAGTACAGAGAAAAATCTGAAAACTATGGCGTGTAGGGCGGGATGTCGCTGTAATATGCGCAAAGCGTTGTCTCGCTCAAACATCGGAGCGACCTGAAATTCGGATCCTGTGTGATAAGCGCCTATAAATTAGTTAAAAAAAAGCTATATTCGTACGTACCCTCGGTGGCGTGTCTTACTCGCAGTTATCCGGTTTTTTTTCTTCTTCTAACCATATTATAAACACGCAGTGCGCGGGAAACCCGGCTGGGGCCGGGAGTCGACGCGGCCGCCCTGGTGGCCCAAGGACCTGCCGTGGGCCAACGTGCGCATGGACGCGCGCTCCGAGGACGAGAAACAGAAGGTACGTGACACACACGAGACCACGGCACCATTATTACGTAAGTGATATGATAACAGAGGACAGAGATAATAAAATTCAACGATAACTTTTAATTCAACGATTTATAATACAGATTTCTGCTGATTGTTAAGGGCCATACCATATATAAATGTCTAACATTGAAATCTTACGGCGCTTGTAATCGCGAAGGAACTAGCTCTTGAGACACAGGGAGACCCTTGTACTAGTATACCTTGAGAGCCGTAAAGTTGCAATAAAGATTTTTTTATACGCGTCAAAGATATTTTCGCGGAATGCTCTTTTACAACAAAGTGGACCTTTTAGTGGAGTGTCAAGCTTAGCTTTGTACGGTTTGTGGGTTCGTTTCACGATAAAAAAAATAGTCAAATTAGGGAAACTACTTATATTTTTAAAGAGGGCGGTACATCCACAAAATACTAGCATAGAGGGACGTGCGGAGAGTGCAACAGCTAATATCGACTGCTTTTAAAACTTGCTCTAGTGCGGTTAACTATCAGGACTGCCCCCGCGCATCCCGCTCTCCCCGGACGTCCCCTAGCTTTAACAAACGTAAAACTGGTATTTAAAACTTAAATCTAATTGCGTCGCTCACATGCCCCACCCCAGTGCTGCCCTAGCAGCACTCTTCTCCTATAGGTATTCGAGCGACGCGTGCGGCGGAACGGGTCAGGACACCCGTCTTCGTCCTTATTCTAACCATTCTGGTTCGTCCGTCTCTCCCAGGCAATGTCTGTTCTATAATGCCTCGTGGCCAGATGTTACGGGGCCCATCAGGGTCGACAATAAGGACTAGGTCTCCCACTTGCAAGGGCCTCTGCTCCTTATTCCATTTTTGTCGCGGCAACAAATCAGGTAACACTTCTCTGACCCAACGTTTCCAATATAGATCGGCAAGCCTCTGAGCTATTCGCCATTGTTTTCTAAGGAAAAACTCGGAGTTATCAAAAATGCCCATTTGAGGTAAGTTCGACGACGAGCCCAAAAGAAAATGGTTTGGTGTCAAGGTCACTGCACTTCCGGCTTCGACAGAGACGTGCGTTAGAGGTCGACTGTTAACAATATTCTCCACCTCGGCTAGTAAAGTGTTATATGTCTCTTCCCTGGGCGCGCGTTCTTTCAGGACGATTTTCAGTGAGCTCTTTACGCTTTTTATAAGTCGCTCCCATGCCCCACCCCAGTGTGGGCTGGCGGCGGGAATAAACGTCCATTTGGTCCCATTATTTATGGCAGCGTTGCGAACCTCTTCATTATTTTTCAGTTCCTGAAGTGCCTTTTTTAGTTCTACGTCGGCTCCACGAAGATTCGTTCCATTGTCTGAAAATATGTGTTGAGGCCATCCCCTCCTCGCGGCCATACGACGGAGGGCCATAATTAAGGCATCGGTAGTCAAGGAAGCGACGGTTTCCAAATGAATAGCCCGAACGGTTAAGCATGTGAAAATCACACCGTACCTCTTCTCCCGCCGTCTCCCAATAGCCACCTCTTGCGGACCGAACAGGTCTATTCCGCAGAAGGTGAATGGTCGCTGGTGATGAGCCATCCGTGCTTCAGGTAAGTTACCCATCCTTGGAATTTCTGGTCTGCTTTTCTTTATTCTGCAGACCATACATTTAGACGCAATATTTTTTACTGTTGGGCGAAGTTTAATAATCCAATATTTTTGTTTAAGGTTGTTCACCACAGTCTCTTGATTCTGATGAGCCGCGCCGACATGGTAAGACTTCACAATCAATCTAGTTATGTAATCTTTTCCATCTAGGATTATAGGCCTTTTTGTTTCAGGTGACACATCGGCAGCAGCATCAATTCGGCCCCCGACGCGCAAGACTCCGTGCTCATCAAGGTAAGGTGATAAGGTAAGTAGCTTACTACTTTTTTCCATGTATTTTCCTTGTTTCAGAATTTTAATTTCTTCACTAAACGATTGCGCCTGTGATTGTCTTATCAGCAGGCGCTCGGCTTCCTCCATTGTCTCGTAATTATTATTATCGGTAAGTTTTCGACATTTTTTTATAAACTCCAAAACAGCGTGAGTACTTCGGAGTAGGCGCAACCACGATGAAAATCGCGTAGGCTCAGGTACAGGTAAGTCAATATACTCATTATTTACCATTTGTATAATGTTAACACACTCTAATTCATTGTCATTTATTGCAGGTTGTAAACAATCCTTCGGCCAAGTGCGCTCATTATCGTATAAGAAAACCGGTCCGTGTAGCCACTGATTTTGCAGAATCGACACATCGTACGCTTCCCTTGTTCCTATGTCCGCTACGTTAAGGTGCGTAGGGACGTACTTCCACTCATCACTGCAGGTAAGTTCATCTATTTCGCCTAAGCGATTAGCTATATACGGCTTATAAGTGCGACATTTGTTTCTGATCCAGTGTAAAGTCGTAGATGAGTCACTCCAGAATATTTTGCGATTAGGTTTTATTTTATGCTCTTTTATTATAGTGTCAGCCAGTCTAGCAGCAAGGACAGCAGAATTTAGTTCAAGTCGAGGAATGGACGTCATTTTATTCGATGAAATTCGGCATTTGCTTGCCACAAATGCGATGTACACATGTGCGTTGCTTTCCCAGCGCCAGTACGCAACGGTACACATAGCCTTAACAGACGAATCGCAAAACAAATGTAATTGTAGATTCGTATAGCATGCAGCGGGCGATGGTTCTAAGTTCAGCGGCTGCACCGGCGCGGGCGCGCCATCCTTGTCTCGCTCACTAGAGGTACCGGCCGCCGCCGCGATCGAGTCTGTCTCGTTCACTCCCGTGACTCCCATATGCGCTGCGTTATAGTAAAATCTCGGCAGCCGTATGTTACGTAATGACTGTAAACAACTTATCCAATTGCACCATTTTTCATATATCTTGTTAGGTATTTCCATATCCCAATCTATGTTTTCTTGCCAACATAATTGTAGAATCATTTTGCCATTAACAGTAAACGGAGATAGAAATCCATAGACGTCAAATATGGACATAACAACTCGCAAAATGTCCCGTTTCGTCGGTCTTTGTGTTCCGTTGATAATATTTTCAGGAATCTTCTTAAATGAAACGTCAAAACCCAGTACATCTTCATGCGGAAACCAGATTAAGCCGAGAGTTCGTTCGCTTTGATATTGTTCTCCGGTTTTAAACTTTACAGCTGCTTCGCCGAGAGTTGATTTTGGCATGGACTCGAGAACTTGTTTACTATTAGAAGTCCAGTTACGTAATTCGAAGCCACCTTGCTGATGAATTGATTTTATATCTCTTATCAACTCAATAGCGGTTTTTTCATCTGGTAGGCTGTCTATATAATCGTCAACGTAGTGTTGGTTGTATATAGCTTCGCAGGCAGGTAACATCGTTGGCTCGAAACGCTGAGCATTCTTGTTTTTTATATATTGGGCTACGAAGGGGCTACAGTTAGCTCCGAATATTAGCGAAGTCATGACGTAGGTTTTCACTGGTCCCTTGGGGTCGCTTCGGTATAAAAACCGTAGTGCATTTTGGTCCTCTTCTCTGATTTTGACTCGTAAAAACATATCTTTTATGTCGGCAGTTACACCAATCCTTTGCTCTCGGAACCGCAACATTATTCCAAACAGTGACCTCAGTAGGTCGGGGCCCTTAAGTAGGTAATGGTTTAGCGACAATCCATTTGTTTCAGCGGCGCAGTCAAAAACAAGCCGGAGGCGCTTCTTATTTTTATTATCCACTCCAAAATGTGGTAGGTACCATGTTTTGCTAGTTACTGTGGTATCCTTTAACTCTTGTGCGTAGTCATTGTCAAACAGGTGCTGGACGCGCTCATTGTATCTCTCTCTATAGCCATCACATCTCTGCATCTTGCGCTCCACTCCCTTAAGGCGCGACATTGCATGAGGAAAAGAGTCAGGCAATTCACAATGCTCATTCTTCCAGGGGAGTCCAACGTACCACCGCCCATCAACAAGTTTAGACGTTTTGTCAAGTTTTTCTATGGCGCATACGTCGTTATAGTTCTCACGGGGTTTACTAGTTACGCCCAATGAGTCATACGTGAAGGAACGACGTACTTCTTCATGTAGATCTTGCAGCAGTCGTTTGTGCTCAGTCGCGTCATCGGTGACGTCATTATTGCAGATAAACAGAGTTGAGTGCAGCGCGGGCACAGCTGACGACATACGGGCGGGAACTCTTCCATGTATGCACCAACCAAGAGGTGTGCGAGTGGCACAGGGCTCGTCAGGACTACCAACGACGACTTCCAAAGGTAACTGCAAGTGGTAGAAGTCTTGGCCTATCAGTATTTCTGGTTTTAAGTTTTCATCACAGAAATTATTTTTGAGTCCTTGTAAATGAGTAAATTTGTCACAATTCACTAAGTTCGTGTTATAGTTCGGTAGGTCAAGGTCGTTAACACTTTGCGCGGTAAGCGTAAACTTTTGTCCATTTTTGTTAGATATAGTTATATCCACGAGATAAGATTCGCACACTAGCTCAGAGTTCTTCCACGCGCCACGCACACGCATGCACTCGCGACGGCCGCGCGCCCCCACCCGTTTGGCGAGGTCTGCGCTTATCATAGTAACCGAGCTGCCGTCGTCAAGCAAACAACTGGTGCTAATCACACCACGGGGTCCATGGATATTTATGGGCACTACTTTTAATAAACCCTTTCGAGTAGAAAATGAGTTCATGTGCGTCACTACTTCCGTATTAGGCTCCGCTTCAATCTCTGTCACTTGCACTGTACTATTATTGTCCTCATTTTGTTTCTCATTAGGCACAAAATGCAATAACCGGTGATGCGCTAATCCACAGTTGTTTACATCGCAGGCCGCTGCGGGACAAGTATTTCGATCGTGATGTGATAACAAACACTTGTAGCATAAACCGCGGCGTTTAACGTATTGCCAACGATCTTTGCGTAATGATTTTTTAAACTTTTTACACTGCGGCAAATCATGTTTACCTGTTTTACAGTAACGGCACATATTTAGTTCATTTTGTCCACTTTGCACTAATACAGTCTGCGCGTTAAAGTCACTCTTATCGTGATATTTATTACGTTTAAAATTGTCCGGACGTGTGTTTAATAATGTAGCACTGCAGGTAGACACTTTGAGCGCTTCTTCGTGAAGAAAATTAGCCAATAAGTCGAATCTAGATGTAGTTCCTTCAATGATGCGTTGATAACTATAATCTGCCCATTTTGATAACAATATGGTAGGCAGCTTTGACAACACAATAGTGACTAGACTCATTCCTTGTAGGTATTCATCACGTTTTAGGGCACGTACGGCAGCGACGTAATTTCTTATTTTATTCGAAAACACAATGATTTCTTTGTGATAATCAGGGGTCATTGTGCCTAATCGTTTGATTTCGTAGACAATCCGGGATAAAATGACGTCAGGGTTCCCGAATTGTAACTCTAAGGTTGACATTAGTATTTCTGGAGATGTGGTACTGATAAGTAGGGCATTCACTGCGTCCTTGGCGGGTCCACGAAGACATTTCCTTAGGCGCCATAGGTTCTCACTATCGCTAAATTTGCAGACTCGGGTAGACTCGTCGAATGCAGATTTAAATTGAAGCCACTCCATAGGGTCTCCAGTAAATATTGGTAATTCTTTAGGTGTGCTGATGCGGCTTAGCAAATTAGAATTGTTGTTTTGGTTGCAAACAGAAGTGGACATTATATCCTTAAGTACACAGGCTAACTGTTGAATTGGACCATCGGTGCCGGAATCCATATCGGCCGGCGGGCGCAGCAAGCCTGAAGATTGACCTTGATTAGCGGCGTGCTGCGATTCCAACTCTAAATTACTGCGTTCTACCCACTTAGCAACTTCACTTCGATTATCGGTTTCCGACGGGGGACTGTATTCTTCTTCTAATTCGGCAAGGTCAGCTTCTAAGCGTTTATCGATAAGCTGCAACTCTATTCGTGCTTTCTTCTCGGCCGCCTCCAGTTCCAACTTCTTTCTACGAGCCTCGATGGTAGATGAAGACGATTTCCGGGACAAAGACTTATGGGAGCCGGGCATTTCCGACTTTGTACTTCGGGATTTTAACACCATTGGTTTATCAGGATGCACTGTTTGTGATTTCTTCTCGACTGACTCCAATTCTAGCTTGCTGCGAGCCTCCATAGAAGATGTAAATGATTTCTCAGACCCAAGTTTATGGGAGCCAGGCAACACGTCAGCTTTTAACATCTCGGATTTCTCACTTCGTACTTCCAATAAATTGTCCGGTTGCACTTTAGTTTCATCATTTATAGCTGCACTTGTACACGGCTCACTTTGCACGGCTTCCTTTCTCTCCTGTTCTCTTCTTACAGTTCCACGGGTTTTGACCATTATTTTCGACGGTGGCGTGAAGAACATTAAGATCCGGCTCGAAGACCACTTTGTACGGTTTGTGGGTTCGTTTCACGATAAAAAAAATAGTCAAATTAGGGAAACTACTTATATTTTTAAAGAGGGCGGTACATCCACAAAATACTAGCATAGAGGGACGTGCGGAGAGTGCAACAGCTAATATCGACTGCTTTTAAAACTTGCTCTAGTGCGGTTAACTATCAGGACTGCCCCCGCGCATCCCGCTCTCCCCGGACGTCCCCTAGCTTTAACAAACGTAAAACTGGTATTTAAAACTTAAATCTAATTGCGTCGCTCACAAGCTTGTAGACATTTCCTGTGCCCACGGTAGTAAAGATGATAATTTCGCCAGATGTCGTGGACGCACGCGCTTCGTCAGATCGTGATCAACTGCTACAAGTACCACGGCCGCGAGGACCTGCTGCCCGCCTTCACCGAGGACGACGATCAGAAACCTACGCAGCCCGTGAGTACAACTGTAAACCTTACTCCAAACATAAGGCTCACTATCAACTGCTACAAGTACCACGGCCGCGAGGACCTGCTGCCCGCCTTCACCGAGGACGACGATCAGAAACCTACGCAGCCCGTGAGTACAACTATAAACCTTACTCCAAACATAAGGCTCACTATCAACTGCTACAAGTACCACGGCCGCGAGGACCTGCTGCCCGCCTTCACCGAGGACGACGATCAGAAACCTACGCAGCCCGTGAGTACAACTGTAAACCTTACTCCAAACATAAGGCTCACTATCAACTGCTACAAGTACCACGGCCGCGAGGACCTGCTGCCCGCCTTCACCGAGGACGACGATCAGAAACCTACGCAGCCCGTGAGTACAACTGTAAACCTTACTCCAAACATAAGGCTCACTATCAACTGCTACAAGTACCACGGCCGCGAGGACCTGCTGCCCGCCTTCACCGAGGACGACGATCAGAAACCTACGCAGCCCGTGAGTACAACTGTAAACCTTACTCCAAACATAAGGCTCACTATCAACTGCTACAAGTACCACGGCCGCGAGGACCTGCTGCCCGCCTTCACCGAGGACGACGATCAGAAACCCACGCAGCCCGAGAGACAAAACCGAACCTTCTGCCGAATCATGATTTTTACGTCGAAACCATCACCGAAACTTCGATCGGACACTATTCTCAAGTCTTTGTTCCTAATTCACTTTGTGTGGGAACACAACATTTATATAGAACTAGCAATGAACTCGCCAGGAGTAGTGGTTCTTAACTTTTCAGTGATAAACGATGAAATTTCTTTTGGTCCATCACCAACTGCTTGGTGTGGTAAGTATTTAACCTATGACGAATTAAGTCAACAAAAGATGGACCACTTCAGACGCTTCCAGGGATTATATCGGTTAAGAACCACATCACAGAAGATTTTTTGTAACTCCTACGAATACTAATGTAACGCCTTCTTGCTGCAGTTCTCTCTTTTTCGACTTGCGTTGCGTCGTCCCAGTGTCATCTTTGCGACGTTTGCACTTAGAATTTTTCATCGAGCATGGTCGTGGCGCCGCCGGTACGAAGTTTTGTCTTATTTATCAGACTACGGCGGTTTATTTTATTTTTACGGCGGCGGCTAAAAGGTTAGTGGGTTGCAACGACGCGACGCAAGGCAATAATGGGGCCGTACTGTTTAAAGTGACATGTGGAAAGCATGTTTACTCTATGTATATTATTACTGTCAGTTTATTACTAACTTTGTAATTGTTTTTGATTGTGGCACTTGGATTTTTCTTACACATTAATGTAATGATGACCTCCTCTTAACGCTTCATTCGGACTGCCGCCCTGGACCCGGTAACAGATATCGGCCTGCATGCCGTCCGCGTCGTCCAACTCGTCGCGCGGCTCGCCCGGCCGCGCCGCGCCCGCCGTGCTGGCCAGCCAGCAAGTGTGCATCGACCAGATGACGCTCACCGACGTCGATGTACGACTAGCGATTTTAATCTTCGCAGCTTAGACCATAATTTGATGACCTTGTATCATTAACTATATTTTCTAACACAAAATTTCTTGAAATGAAAAGTCTCCAGGTTAAATAATACATCGGACGATCTGTTCGGATAATGTTGGTTGCCCTTTATATTATCTACCTTGTCATCGAGTATGTAAGTCACTTACATACTTGTTAGAAAGTAACTGGCACAACCTAGCCACCCTAGCCAACCTAGGACTTTTTCTAGCAAAAACGAGGTATTGACAAAATGAAACGTCGCTACCTGAAAATCACTCGCCGACATTTTATTACCCGCCGCTTTTATGATCTGGCATTTCAACATTAATGATTTCTGGCATTTTAACACATTTAAAAACTATATTTTCTAACTCAAAATGTTGAAATGAGAGGGCCATGGTTTACTTCTCAGTGGCAGCTAAGAATTTCTAAAACAATACCGGCTAGTCGCCTCGTAAAGCGTTCGGACGTTTTATTCGAATGATAGGTTCCCTTTTATTAACAATCGTGGCATGCTTCACTTACATACTAAAAAGTGACTCCCACGATGATAAAATCTGATAATGATTGACGACCAGGCTCCTCAGGTCACCACGGTGACAATTTACAACTGACACAAAAATAACAACAATGGATTAAATTAATGAATGAACACTGACAATTTCCTCTTCATTTCCGTGTCGTTAAGGATGGTATTCCACCTGTCCAATGTGATCAAGATTGTCAATTGTAGATGCCAATTGTCATATTGGTGGAATAGGGGTCAGAAGTTCTGAGAATAAAGATGAAATAATTGATTTATTTGTTTATTAGGATCACCAACAGAAGATACAATTCACCTACTATAATTTAAATACTAAAAGAACACATTTATAATTGATCCCCCACTTAAAGGCAATCACAACATGAATTATTTAAGTTAAGATTCGGAATAAGAGCTTAACATAAATTTGAATAAGTACAAATAATAATTTATCTTACATACAGATGTCACAATACGCGCCAGCGGTGCTACAGACCATAACCAACCCGGACGGGTCCGTGTCTCTCGTGCAGATCGACCCCTCGCACCCCATCATCACGTTGCCGGACGGCACCACGGCGCAAGTGGTGAGTCACGTCCACTACAGATGTCACAGCGGTGCTACAGACCATGACCGACCCGGACGGGTCCGTGTCTCTCGTGCAGATCGACCCCTCGCACCCCATCATCACGTTGCCGGACGGCACCACGGCGCAAGTGGTGAGTCACGTCCACTACAGATGTCACAGCGGTGCTACAGACCATGACCGACCCGGACGGGTCCGTGTCTCTCGTGCAGATCGACCCCTCGCACCCCATCATCACGTTGCCGGACGGCACCACGGCGCAAGTGGTGAGTCACGTCCACTACAGATGTCACAGCGGTGCTACAGACCATAACCGACCCGGACGGGTCCGTGTCTCTCGTGCAGATCGACCCCTCGCACCCCATCATCACGTTGCCGGACGGCACCACGGCGCAAGTGGTGAGTCACGTCCACTACAGATGTCACAGCGGTGCTACAGACCATAACCGACCCGGACGGGTCCGTGTCTCTCGTGCAGATCGACCCCTCGCACCCCATCATCACGTTGCCGGACGGCACCACGGCGCAAGTGGTGAGTCACGTCCACTACAGATGTCACAGCGGTGCTACAGACCATAACCGACCCGGACGGGTCCGTGTCTCTCGTGCAGATCGACCCCTCGCACCCCATCATCACGTTGCCGGACGGCACCACGGCGCAAGTGGTGAGTCACGTCCACTACAGATGTCACAGCGGTGCTACAGACCATAACCGACCCGGACGGGTCCGTGTCTCTCGTGCAGATCGACCCCTCGCACCCCATCATCACGTTGCCGGACGGCACCACGGCGCAAGTGGTGAGTCACGTCCACTACAAATGTCACAGCGGTGCTACAGACCATAACCGACCCGGAAGGGTCCGTGCACCTCGACCCATTCACCCCATCATCACGCTGCCGATCAGCACCACAGCGCAAGTGGTGGGTCACGTTCACAACAGATATCACAGAACAGCGGGGCCATAAACAACCCGGACGAGTCCGTGGCACTCATGCAGCTCTACCCCTGCCACGCTATTATCATTGCGATAATGGATTTCGTTACACGTTACCATTTTCACACTGCGTCTCGTCTTGACCATTGTCTTGTCTGTGCCAAATTTTACAACGAAAAATACTCACTTAACTACTTGGGTTATCCGTGCCGACTTTTTATATGATCCTAAGATTTCAGTTAACATAAATAGAAGAAGAATTCAAATATATAAAATATTGAGATTAATAACTAAAAATGCACGGTGGGTAAATTTCACGTGAAACGTAGCGATGCCCAATAAAAATCATGGCGCTTGTCCTGGTTTAATATGTACGTCCACATTTTAATAGTACGATTTTAGCCGAGGCGGCGTGCTCGGGCGAGGAAAACGCACGCGCCGCCTAGGCTGAGGCACGTCTACACTGGCCGTTTTGTGCGCGAGGAGATTGCCTCGCGCGTATGCTCGCTCTGTGTGGACCCGCCCAATGGTTTTGTATCGTATTTACAGATCCACTCTGGCGAAGGCGGCGCAAGCGGAGTTGTCCAAACACTGGACGGCGAGTCGGTCGCAGTCGACCTCAACGCCGTGGCCGAGGCCACGCTCAACCACGACGGGCAGATCATTCTCACCGGCGAGGACGGACATGGTAAGATATATATACAGATAAGCAGATTGTACAAAACTTGCAAAAACGTTTATTTACAAATACAGGTTACATACAAAAAATGACGACATCCGTTGAGAAACTAGTCTGAGCTATCTTACCCGTCTGCGATTGCGGGTAACATTATCATAGCATAGGCCTTTTCATCTGCGTCAGATGTTTTAAACAGCATCCTGGTGACGACACTTGCTTTCGCGGCTGCATAGTCCCTACGCGAGAGATGATCCCGCGTCCACACACGCAACAGGTGTATGTAAATCTATTTATGTTAGTGGTAATTAGTGTAAACAATGTAATACTGTGTTGCAGGGTACCCAGTGTCGGTGTCGGGCGTGATCACGGTGCCCGTGTCGGCGTCCGTGTACCAGTCCATGGTGGCGTCCATGCAGCAGCAGGACGGCGTGTGCGTGGCGCCGCTGGTGCAGGTACCGTGCCCGCTTGTAGCCTGCCATAGCTCCCTGGCGACTGGCTGTCAAAAGTTGCTACCTTTGTCAAATTGACAGCTGTCAAAACTTCATTGTGACCTATTAATCCTATTATGGAAGGTAGAGGCAAGGACCAGAAACTCCTTAGGCAGAATTGTTGCAAAAGTGTCCAGCTGTCAGCTATAAATAATAGTTCCAAATCTCTTCAGAGTAGCGCTAGAGTAGCTAAGAACCTAGGCGTTATTGACTGAGTGAAGTGCGCTGTTTATGATTAGATTTTTTTCTCAAGTATTCTAGGTATTGTAGCGCCACCTATTTATGGATATTTGGCGGACACATTTTGGTATATGGAGATTCCTGTTCCTCTGTTCCTTACCTCTACCTTCCATACTATGTGTAGAACGCCGGTCGTCAGGAAGATAAGTCAAAACCGCACTGAACTTCGTTATTTTTAGCGTTAGAAAGAAGGTAAGCTATCTTGACTTGTCTTATTGAAAAACACTTGAAAAATAAGTTGCAGCTTATTTTGAATAGAATAGAATATTTTTTATTCGTAAACTCAAGACGCGTTACATAATATAACAAAAACAAAGAAAGTATAAAGTGCCACGAAATGGCCTCATCTCAGCATGTTGCTGGTGGCTTCCAGCGCTGATCTTCCGATGAGACCATCAAGTGAGAAAAATCACGAAAGGTAACAGACAAGAAGGAGAAAGACATAAAATAAAATAGAGTGAACAAATTGAAAAATAGATAAAAGATAACGACTAAATTTTGGTTTTATAGTTACTATTTTTCAATACAAAAACGCATCAAGATCGTTAACCCTCTAATGCTAAGAAAACGAAGTATAATCGAAAACCCAGGACATTTTATTTCATTTTATCACTGACCACCAGCCTGAAACCGCATTATTTTGGCAAATTTGGCATGACTTTTCCTTTGACGTTCCTTGTGCCGTTAAGTATTTTTTATTTTGTTGGGTTTGCTTTTACTTTACTAAATAAATACTGCGTTGATGGACACATTGCTTTGTCAGTAAAGAAAATATAGCCCCACCTCCACCCACGAAATAAATTAATCAATAAATATCATTACTAAATAGGTATAATTTACAGGTAGCTGCGGTTCAAGTAATACGCGTGAAAAAAGAAATTGAATAACGATACCAAAGAAACCAGTACAATGATAGAATATCGAACCGTGCCATTATACTTACTAGCTAGTTTAACTACTTACACAGTTGATTGCCATCTAAATTTAGTCAAATTAAGTTGCAAACTAGGTCTTTAAATGCACGTCAGCCACCGGCTGGAGTGCATTAAAGACTCGAGTTTGCAATGTTCTTACCCTCGGATTTACACACAATGTTTTTCATCACACTTGCGAAGAAAGGACTAAATTTTAAGCAAAAAAATTCTTAAATACAGGTGACCTAGCGATGACAGGTTAGGCATCGAAGGCACAGAGTCTGAATCCGGCATTCAGCCACAATTAAAAAATCTGTAAAAATAGTTTAAACTGCTATTAATGAAATTAAATATTTTTTAAGATGAACAATAAAAATAAATTATAAACGTCAGAATTTTAAAAGTAAAACTCATTTATACCTACTTGGTTTGTATGAATTATTAGTGACGCAATTTAAAAAAGCTGTAACTCCTTATTATAGGGAGTTGTAGCTTTTTTTTTTTCACAATCCATAATTCCCGTGGGAACAATACGTGCCCTTATTTTTCAGTATACCTACATGAATGAAGATCTTTCTCGAGCAAGTGTGATGAAAATATTATAACATAACAACTAGAAATATTTAGTTTGGATACGCATATCAACATTACCTTAGTCTTAAATAGGTAGCCACCTATGTCATAAAGTTTTGGTAAACTATGACGATTTTCTAATATTTTTCAAAAGCCAATTTGTGCGTGTTTATTTAAACTCCCAGAATTTCAAAATTTAAATTTTAACTATCTTTGCTATCATATCGATATCACGTCGTTGGAAAGCGACGGTTTTTATATGCCGACTCAAGAATAATCGCGACGTAACGAAAAGTGTGGGGGTGTCAGAAATGTGTTCAAATATAAGAAAAGTGATGGCAACCAACTCGTGTAGGTTTGGGTGTATGTCACATAAGATTTGTGATATTATTTATATTGGTCCTCATTTTATTGAGTTAGCCTTTAGACATAGGACCTGTTTCATCAAAACTTGCAACTTTTACAATCGAAAGATTTGAAAGGAGACTATCATCTTACAATATAAGTTATAAGCTTTTTGAAACAGGCCCCTGACCTTTAATTGTAAGTATGCTAATACAAATTTAGAGTTTAACAGATACCAATGAAACGTTATTTGTGGCATTATTTTTAGTGATTATGTATGTTCTTTTGTTCATTGGTAAGGTTTTTGCATACTATTATTCATATATAACCGTTGCAGTTAGCAAGTCAAGTCGCAATATATTTTTTTATATTCTTGAAATAGTGACAGGTACATATTTACACTAAACAGTACCTTGTGGCTATTATTTCTGGAAAGTATTACTTTAGTGTTCAACGCTAGTCAAGTCAAAGAGTACTATAAAAGTAAACATGGATTTAATTATTTATTCTTAATATATTTTGCCCTATTTGTTCACTGTCAAGTGGCAACTTTCGTATTAGCACATCTGGGCATTAGTATAAAGTTATAAACATAAAACAAGTATTTTTTTATTACACAGTGACTTGTCAAAGATTAGATTCTTTATTTAAGTAGAATCTTGTTCCGAAAGGAATCATACGAAAATATCCACTTATACGTGGGCTATTTTATTTAGAGTAGTAAAACACTTAGTGTTGGTAAAGAATTCGAATCTTTGGATTCAATTTGAAGAACTTGAGTCTTTGGATTCAATTTGAAGAACACGAGTCTTTGGATTCAATTTGAAGAACTCGAGTCTTTGGATTCAATTTGAAAAAATTGATTCTTTTTTACGTCACAAAAAATCTGAATCTTTTAAGTCCCAAGTCGAGTTCTTTATCGAGTATTTTAAGTGCATGTTAACCACTTAAAGTATGTCAAAAAAATATTTTGTTTAAATTTGAACTTTCATAGCTGTCAAAAGAGTTCAATATTTGACTGTCATATATATATGTATATCATGTATATCATATATGTGGTGTGCATATGCGGTAAAGGATTGAAAGGACTCGAACCTTCTTATAAAGACTTGGTTTTGTTTTATTAAATAACAAAAAATCAAAATTGAAAAATAAAAGTGTAGTATACAATACTAAATTCTAAATAAAATGTCCCACTTACATTTCAATGAACGATTTTAAGTCTGAACTGAATACAAACAGAAAAACTATTTGATTAATAAGCCACATAGTTGCGATTTTACGTAAATTATTAAGGAAACGCATGTCAATAGTATTTTACTTTGGTGTATATTAATTTAAGTGCACGTAGTGCTTTATTTTTATTTACCGAGTTGTATTTGTGTTGTTCATAGTTTAATTGAAATTTTATTGTGTGTTGATTTTGTCTGTTGTTATTTCCAATCCTTTAACTTTTGCATTTTGATTCGGAATTTATTAATAAAAATGAATTGTTTGGTTTCTTATGTGTATAAGGGAACTTCAGAAAATAGTGTACCTAATAGCGTGAGTTGTGAAGTAAATAAAAAAAGTTAATCATTGTTAGTTTTGTGATGATAATTAATTAAGCATTCAATTTTAATAAAAACTTGGTTTTGGTGTTATTTTCATAAACTATAAGCGATATTACAATCTAAATAAAACCGGACTAGTGTGAGTCGGACTCGCCCACCGAGGGTTCCGTACTTTTTAGTATTTAGTATTACGCAACAGAAATACATCATCTATGAAAATTTCAACTGTGATAGCTAGCTATCACGGTTCATGAGATACAGCCTGGTGACAGACAGACTGCCGGACAGCGGAGTCTTAGTAAGCAGGGTCCCGTTTTATCCTTTGGGTACGGAACCCTAAAAAAGGCAAAAACTTGATTTCCGTTAAGATTTTATGCTTAATAGTTGTCACATGACTGACAATGATTAACTTTTCTTAGCTATTCTCGCTAATGAGCTACACTATTTTCTGAAAGCTCCCATAATTACATACTTCAAAAGGCAAAAACTCTCTAACTACGGTAGAGTCAGAACAAGCTAAGTTGGGAAACGGTGCAAGTGTTATTTAAACGTCATAATCTCATGGAAGTTTGACGTTTAAAATAACACTTGCGCCGTCTTGGCGAAACTCGCTGCCAACTTAGCTAGGTCTGAATTAAAGACCTTTGGATCTCAATACTCGAATTCCTTGCATCTGTGCAATTCAAAAACGGATGTAAATATGTGATTATGATTAATACTTCACGTTTGATTATGAGAATGGAGCTCAGTGTAAGGCCTGAGTGGACGCTCGAAGCGGAGCGTTCGGCGGGGCGTGCAGCGTGGCGTGATGTGAGCAACGTGCACTGCGGCCGCTCCAATACGTTTGCGTTTGTTTAATATGCACGCCGCACTCCCCGCTCCGATGCACGCCCAGCTCGAGCGTGTACTCAGGCCTTATACTTACGCTTCTCTTGGATCCCAGCGGGGAAACGCTATCGCTATACTGATCATAGGAAATTTATAACTTTAGTTTTGTGATATTATTGTTCTAATAAGTTACAGGGTTGGTTTTAATTTGTGTTTGCGTTGTTGATTGTTTACCAAAACCGAGTGTCCTGTTTTATAATGCATGATAATGTGTTATATAAACTCTATATTTGTAAAACCATAACAAAGAAAATTTGAAATAGAGGTGGATTGTCAAAGAAAACTTAGTAGACACAGTACATTTACTGCCATCTTTCGACACATGATTAAAACTTTTAGAACGCCATTTGACTTTGATCATTACTCTTTCAGTGATGTGTGTTAAATTTGTTAAATATCAATAAGTGGCGCCATCTTACCGGGCATAGACTAAAGGTTGTGGCGCCATCGCTCGAAACGATGCCGCCATACCTTTGCCCTTTGATCTATTAGATGGCGCCACTTTTTGATATTTAACTAATTTAACACATATTAGTGAAATAATAAGAATCAAAGTCGAAAGTTTTCTTTGACAGTCCACCTCTATTTCAAATTCTCTTTGGCCATAATTATAACAGCCGCACGTTTATGTAACGAATAATTTAGATGTGTGTGTAACAAAATTAATAAAGATCAAACAGAAATAGGAAATCTTCCTTTTCGTCTTGATCGATCTCAAAACTAGTATGTGCCCATTGTTACATAAAAGTGCGCATATTGAAGTTATTTCAAGGACATTTCCTTGTATTTTAGTACACATGATTACCAGAGGTGTTTTAGCATAATAAAATAATAATATATTACCAGTGTGTTGTCGGCCATTGTGTTTCAAGTGTTGATTCTTATGTTGGCAGACATGGAGCATAGAAGGGAGCGGAGATGACACGACACTAGTCAAACTGAATCAAAACGTATGTAACAGGCCCCGGCGGTTTGATCAGTTTTGTATTGGTGAACTTTTCGTTTTTATTTTAGTTACAACGCACCTTTTGACTCTCCGCTCTTTCGAGCTCCGATTATTTTTACCAAAGAATTCGTCAGGACCCAACGAACTAGACGTGTGGGCGTCGGATTTTGTTTTTAGCTGTATGTTATTATGTTGGCATGCCGTGTTTACCATAGTTCTGTTCTACACTCGAGAGCATCGAAAACAGATCTATTTTTATTATTTTTTTGTGTAAATTTACCCGTTTTCACTCCTCTTGAGTGTATTTATTTACTATAGCGCTATTATGTAACGACATAGACAATTGAGTCATCAAAGACATACAGTTGAGTCATCAAAGACATACAGTCCAAGAATATCCGGGGCACAAAAAGTGGTAATTTCTTTTACTTATACATATTTAGAGGTAAATCACCGCAAAATCTATGGCACTGTTAGCTGTCAAGCAACCAGCCAAAATCCTTTGACTCTCCAAGTGTACAGTGACTCAATTGTGTATGTAAAGTTTAGCTTTACATTTTATCTGGAGTACGTCAGAAACTTATCAAAGACTACGGTGGTTCTTCAAAGTTTTTATTACATCACACTTTTTACAAATTTTATAATTTTTACGTTATTTTATACGCAGAGCCTCGAGAGAGCACTTTTTGCTCCTATTAGAATCCAAAGAGCTCATGGTTCGGAGTAGAAATAACGTAAAAATCACAAATTAAAAAAAGTGTAGTGTACAGTCGCCATCAGATATATTTGAGCGGCCAATGTGCTCAAAAATATCTGAACACGCACTCTAACGCCTTGACAACAAATGCGTGTTCAGATATTTTTGAGCACCTCTGCCGCTCCGATATATCTGATGGCGACTGTACAACTGGCTCATTGTGGCATCTGCTAGTTATGCGCTTAGCACACTGCTTCCGATTCGCACGTGCGAGCGTGATGTCGCTATAATACGCGCATAGCGTTATCTCGCTCAAACATCAGAGCGACATGCTAATCGGATGCAGTGTGCCTTGCGCCCTATACCGTGTGTCGCAATTGGCTCGCGTGATACAGTAGCGCTATATGATTTAGAGTGCAAACACACTGGGTGCGTTTAAACGGTCGCCGAGTGTGTTTAGGTAAAGTACGGGGGAAAGTACAAACGTTTTCATGCTGCGAACGTCCGCCAGTGTGATTGAACTATTTGTGTATGGCAGTGTGGCACTGGCTTGTTACAATATTCATTTGAACTTGTTTTGTTTGTCAAGTATTGTAGAGTTTTTATATTATGTTAGTATCTTTATTAGTTGCGGCGCTTTGAATACAATATCCTACAATCTTTTGCCACAGAATAAATAATAGTACAGAAGTGACACTTCCTACAAAAGTTTGTCAGCGATTCAGAGACTACACTATCCCTTTCGGCTATTTAGGGTTGCAAAGGGACGTCAAGTAGTGCCAACCCTAATAATTGCTCGGATCAATGCTGAGCCTAACGGAGCCGAGAATGCCCGAACGCTCTATAGTGTCTTGCAAACTAAAAATATCATGATGCTTCTTTAAGGAGTAAAATGTTACTTTTATATTTTTAATTCTACAACCAAGTCGGTAAGTATTATAAGTGTAAGTATATTTTTATGATTTGAAAATAAGTAATAAAAGTATTAACTTTTTTACAATTTCAACGCCACCTTGTGCTCTAAGTATCTACACAGCTTATTTTTCTTCCGTGTAAATTTACCAACGGAAAAATGGTCGTGTTGTTTTAGTAAAATTTGAATGAGATATAGATATATTGAGTATGATATTGCATTCACGGCGTCGCTCATTGCTAGTTGATTTGTATTAAACGCTCCCATTGTATTCGTGTGTTTCATTGTGTTTTGTATACAGAGGGCCTACCGCGAACATCGAAGTTTCCAAATTGCGGGCAGCTTTCTCTTTTACTTTACTTAAGGCTTGAGTGACAGAGAAAGATGCCCGCAATTTGCGAACTTCGGTTTTCACCGTAGGCCCTCTGCTGTCCCGGCGGAAAATTTCCAATTTTGAGTATAAAACTCATATGTATGGGGAATCAATTTCCTGCGATCGAATTTAAATTTTACGGTTTAACACTCATATTTTCGTCACTCGTGCGTCATGTTTCGGAGAGCGTAGATCTCCATTTTCAAGAACTAGGAGTGCATGAGTGAGTTAAATCGTAACATGAGCTTGATTTCCTGAGTGGTTTGAGATTTATTTGGAAACTTTCCGCACATTTTAGTTTTGTACATAGCTCGTCGCTTCCGCACTTAATGGCCTGCATGAGGTGTGTATACGTTTCTTTATTTCGTGTTTTATTGCTATTTTTATAATAAGAAGTATAGTAGTTTTGTGTCATTCAAATTCAATCTTAGAATCGTCGAAGTACTGCTGACTTAACAGAGTACCGCAAATATTGCCTGGCACAGGCCTGAGATATTGTGTTGGTGTATTAATGTCAGTTTATCAGTTTAGTTATATTTGGCGAGAATAATATTTTTTTCCTTTATTCTAGTTTCGAGGAGACAGTGTGTATCGATAAAAAAAACAATGAAGATTCCATTTATTCAGGGTGTTTTTCAATTCAAATCTTATAAATAGGACTTTGTGAGGTGGATGGATAAAAAACTTCTATTGGATCTACCCCAAAATCTTCAAAAACATAGACATTTAGGCTGATCAGATATTTTGTAGTAAATATCATTGTGATAAAGTACCTAGGTATATATACATGGGGCAATTGACAAAAAAAATGACATTTTACCACACCTAAAGCATACGACTTCCTAGTTGCTGTTATGTGAAAACCCTAAAATGTGGTTTAACGCCTTTTGTCATTTAGTCTTCCTTTTGTACGATACGTTTTGTGCAATAATAAATAAATAAATGTAACGTTAATCATCCTCCAGGTCGAGCAAAACGGCGAAGGCCTAGAAGCGCTGGGGATGGGCGGCGGCGTGGCGCAAGTCATGCTGCAGGGCGGCGACGCGCAGGTGCTGCAGGTGCTCAGTCTCAAAGACGCCACCGTGCTCACCAAGGCCATGGTACGTAGAAGTCTTGTGTATTGTCGTCCCTTTGTTTGGCATAATTGGCTACTTGACAATTTTTTGGAAATAATGTCAATCGATCTTGATTTTCCTGGGGATCAAATGTCTATATAGGACTCATGGCATTTAAGCAATACAAAGGTCAGAAATGAGAGTTAAAGTCTGACGCTCGCACTTGACGATTGAAACGCCTCTAACAAAATGATAATGTGATGTGACGTCACATTACATAAGTCTGTCCTAAATGTATGGAAGATCAAGAGAATGGCTGTTTTAACCCTGAAATATTGTGTTTATGTAAATAGTTGTCATACAATTTATTTTTCAATAAAATGCAAGGAATCGAATGGTAATATTTTCTTATTATATTTCGAAAGTAAAAAAAAAAATTACAGACTGGAGCCTTGTAATTTTTTTATAATCTCAATATGTCTTTTTAAATTGTCTCATTTTCTATCCGTTTATCTAAATTTTGTTATAATATTCAACATATGTCAAGTACCCAATTATTGAAAGTCATAATGTAATGATAGTCATATTATCGTTAGTCATAAGTCATAACTCTGAAACCGTTAACTTTTCAGGAATTTCCTTAGGTTATCCTATAGATAGGTTAGGTTTGTTTTATGGCAATCCTGAAAAGTTACGCATTTCTGAGAAAACCCTAATTATGACTAACGAAAATTCGGACAAACAATACATTATGACTTAAAACTTTATGGGAAACGATAGAGACCCATTGTCGCCACCGTGCTCGCCAAAGCCATGGTGCGTCATAGAATACGTCATAGATTTAACAGAAGCAGTTTGAAAACGTAACTCGCCCGATGATAATGCTCATACGGTTGCAATGGCTTTCCTCACCTCTCTCTGCGATCCAAACTCAATAGTTTATATTAACGTTATCCTCATTAGGTTAATAGTGTGGAGCATATGATCATAACTTGTGCAAGTTAGGCACCGAGAAACAGAGGGGCCTACTCTCTTCTGACATAGGAATCTTTAGCATGTGTGTGAAGGGCTCATATTCGCTATTGACGGCATAAACTATTTACTTATATAGAAAAATGACGCTCAACAGCGCTTCTAAAGGCGGGATTCCACCAGTGTGCGGCACAAGCATTTCTGTACTGAATATTATTGTGCCAGACAGTGCCGTATACTGGTGGAATTCTGCTTTAAGATGAAATGAAGTAAGCGTTGGAAACTCCACCTTGCTTCAGTTGCTTGCATCTTGTACAAGTAGGTACGCGCGAGTAACTGGTGTTTCTCACTTGACCATACTGTTCTCATAACAGCTGGCAACTATTGATCCAGCTGACAGCAGAACGGGTCTTCGGTAGACTTTATTTCGTCGCAATAAGCTGTACGAGTTCATGATAAATTAATTAGACCGCGAGCCAGGCACAATTTCTATGACCAATTTACCTCCTCCCGGCTGAAAACCAATTTACCGGCCTCCCGGCTGAAAACTCGTGTAGTGGTTAACGGCTAGGTATGATGAACCCTCGTGGTCGCCAGCTGCCGCTCCGTTGGTGGGTTGAGGAATGGCAGCCACCGAAACACGTAAAACAAAAAAAAAATGTCATCGCTTCCCGTTTGATTCTTTGTGAAATGATAGTTCAGATGCTGTTGTTAATTAAAAAAAACGTCAGCCGGTTATATCGCGGTGGTAAGAAAATCAGCTGGTCGCTGTATGAACATGTAAAAAATAAGCGCTATACCTTTTATGATTGCAAAAACAAATCATGAAACCTTGCATGTAGCATTTCATCGGGCGTAATCGCCTAAAAAGCCATCAACGGATTACGCAATTTACACATTACTCATACTTTGCCGCACATAAAGTGGTAGGCGCATATTTTTTACATGTTCATTTTACAGCTGACGGTCATTCCACGGCGATAAAACCGGCAGACGGCCTGTCCTATAATATTTATTTATGTCCTATAAAATATTTATTTATTTATCAGCCGGGAGGCGATGACTGACGAAATATGCTCCTAGCCCGCGGTTTAAATGAATTTATAAAATGTAAACGTAATTCTCGTGAATTGAAACCAAATGAACATTAGTGACTGAACGTTTCAGCAACAAGTGAAAGCGGAGCGCGACGCAGTGGTAGCGGACTCCTAGCTGCTAACCCTGGTGGCGCAGGCCGACTCCGACTCGGAGCTGGGCGAGGAGCGCGCGTAGCGGCCGCCGCGCCCGCGCCCGCCCCCGCCGCCGCCTCCGCCGCCGCTCGTGTGGTTCAAGCCGCGCCCGCGGGCCGGGACGGCCATGGGAACTAGGACTTAGGATGGTGACACTGACAATCTCCCCGCTAAGGTAAAAGGCGGTATCTCAAAAAGAAATGAAATTGTAAATGGAACTTTCAGATTATACTCATCACCCCCATCGCCCCCGGTACGAAGACACACGACGTCTTACATATCGGACTGCGGTGAAATAAGTTGGATATTGTATCTGGATATGTCTTTATATGTCTACGGCGGTTATAATTTAATATTATTAATATTAATATACAGCTTTTTACCTTAACAGGGCAGCTATGAGCTTAGGAGAGGCTTTGTTACACTGCAGCGGGCGTGAGCGGCTGTAGTATGATGAGCCCTTAAGAGATACACAGACCTTGCAACAAATCGCGTGCAATTTACGATACATTCCCGACTAAGTACCAGTTGCACCAGTCACAAACGACGGACTGATCAACGTCACTCAGTAGAGAACCGTGATACTTCCCATGTAATAAAATTTAGGGAACATTTTAACTGTGACAGACAGATGCAATCAACCCTAAAGGACAGGACACCCCACACTAGTGTCTTTTGAGCGTCAGCGTCAGGTCAGGTCAGTTGCGCCAACGTTGCGTCGAGCAACAGCCATAGAGTTGATTAGACGCCGACGCTCGGGTAGGGTCTGTCTAAGTAAGTGAAACAAATTCAGTCGATCAATAAAAGGCCACAGACATATGAAAATTGCATGCAATTTGTTGGAAGGTTAGTGGTGCCTTTTAGGCAGAGACTTAAATGACAGGTTGAAATGTCATCAGCAATTATGGCCGTCACTGGATAGATACAGGATTTAGAAAGTATGAAATTTGCTGTACTAATTTAGGGAGCGTGCATGAACTGTAGGGGGCAGCACAGGAGGCCATTAAGTGGCGTGAAGAGTAAGAGTCAAGTTTAAGTTTCCGAATTAGGTGGTAGGTCCTCTAGCGTGCACGGTACCTATTTAAATCAATGAATACCTCCTCCAAATGTCATTTTACAGTAACGACTAATATAAACAATAAATGGTAAAGGTATTTTATGACAGTTGGCGCTTACACTGTTATTTAAGATGCTCCAATGCTTATGACGCGTAAGCGCCAACCGCAATAAGGTACCTTTACCCGTGGAACGTCACATTTAAACACTACGACGAAACACTAGATCTAATAAGAATACAATTTGGTGTTAATATTGGTGCACATACTACACAGACAAATGAAGTCATTTTATTCTACAGAGTTGTATATTGTTGTTTTCAGTCAGTCTACTGTTGAAACGAAGGGTGGTATTCCACTTGTCCAATGTGCATTGCGTCTCGCTTTCTCATTAAGCAAAACGTGAGACGCAAATACACATTGGACAAATAGACTACCAACCTAAGATACGGCTAAGCTAGGTGTGTGTAAAACCACACTTCTGGTTTGCAGTACCCTCGTCAACGCACATAATTTTTAGTGTTAAACCTTATTGCGAAAATATAAAGTCTCCCGGCATAGTTAAGTGTGTTGCTGATCGTACCTGGTACCGAACAAAATGGCGCCCGAAACAAGATGGCGGAAGCGGTGCTCTTGCAGTACATTTACCATTCAGACAAATATTAGGCCTTCCAGTATTGTGAATGTCCAACTTTTCATCGCAATGCAAGATAGGTAAGCTCCTCTATTGTATAAAAGCTCGAATAGATAATTGAGATGCCAATGGCATTCAGATTATATTAGATTATTTATTAATTATGTTACACTAATTTATTTATTTATGAGACTTAAATTATTTATACAAATCCAGTGGATAGAGATTTGTGCAATAACCTTTTTACAACCTGCTTTTATTTTAATTAGTAAAAGTCGCGTGACTTGCGTCTAGCGAATAAGAAACATTCCTTTTACGTACTATTTATTTTAAGCTAGATTGTTATTAACATTGTTGTTTGTTTTATTTCTTATTTATCTGTTATGACCTATTTATTTAATTTGATTCTAGTCTGCAGCGAGTCAGAATACTATTCTAGTCTAAATGAGTATCAAAATATTCTAAGTCAATCGAAGAAGTCAGATGCAAAATATTTAAAGAAACTTTCCGTGTAAATAGTCGTGTAAAATACTTAGCTGAATTACTAGAGTAATCATCCTGCTAGTACGTTGTACTTGATCCAGACGACTCGACTGATAAGCTTGCAAAGTCAATAGCTTAGTGGACATCAAACATTAACGGATTTTGACTTCGACTTTGCATGGCTATTTAGTTTAGTGGTCTATGTTGATACAAAATATATTCCTATGTGGGAACACTAACTTTCCAAGAGAAATGATCTTACCCGTGTTTAAATATTGTGTAATTTGTACAAAAGCTGTTCTTTTGGTTCAATCGGATGTTTCTAAAAACTTAAGGTTTTTATAAATTAGGCATAGTTTCCAAAGATCCGCGTTAAACGTTAGTTAAGTAAACGTAATCTGGAATAACGTAAGTAAGTAAGTAAGTAAATATTCTTTATTGCACCAACAATTATACATTTTACATAAGTGTAAAACTACAAATGATTAATTGAATGATTAGGTAGGTTCATAGAAGAGTACAAAGTGAGAGCTCTATATAATTTATTTAAAAGAATTCTTCGAAAAGACGGAAACGAATAAGTATTAACTAATTCAGCCATTTGATTTTACCTGAATATTGAAAGTTGTTTATTTTAATTTTGTTTTTAATTTATACCAAAGAGCGTAGTTAGATTGTGTTTTGTTCTGTACGGATATCGTCGGAAGCACAATTTTGTTGTTAAGTACAATTTGTGATTGTAAATAAAGGTATGACTGTGTGAATATTACAATCATTAAAGTATTTACGTACAAAAAATTGTTTCATTTACAACTGTATTACTAACAATAAGTATTTGAATGGCACATTACCTACCTAGATTATAATTATAAGCTAACTCTTTAATTACGAGTGATACGTGAAAACTAATTATTTCCTGCGAAAGCTCATTAAATTTGGATTATAGATTGAAGTATTTAATTGACTCAACTGTTAAACATGTGCCGTTGGAGACAAGTATTCACGAAATAATGTAACAAGTTGATAAGTGAATTATTTTAGGGTTTTGGCAAACGCTGAATCCGAAAATTGCTGTTAGCACTTCGAATTATCAATACTTTTCTCAAATTCAAAATGGCCGCCAAAAAAAGAAATATGCATACCATGTGGGGTATCAAATGAAAGTGCGTCTTGAGTAGATTACAAAAATATAACATGTTACCATATCAGCACTCACTGGTCAAGCAAAAAAAAACATTGAAAAAATCAAGTTTAGGAGTCGGTTTTGCATTAATTCTGAGACTTCCGAGTTTATTTGGTAGTACGGTCACGTCTGAAATTATCGATACGAAAAAGTGCCAAAAATATGTATACACGACTTAATTGCCCATATATTAAGGTAGTGTATACATATTTTTGTACCGATATTTTCAGACGTGACTACAGCATCAAAAGTAAAGAAGAGACGCTTTCTATAGATAGATGATGACATTTACCCGCCTGTTGCTATCTCTTTTGCACGGCACGCGCATATGTTATGTTGCTTTCAAACTCTCACAGTGACATGGGCGGAACAGCAATATAATTATGCGCGTGCAACAGAGATGGCAACAGGTGGGTCAATGTACGAAAATCTATCTAGAAAGCGCCTTTGCTTTAGTATCGGATCAGAAGGCCTACCGCGAACCACGTTCGACGTGTTGCCTCTCTGTCGCACTTGTAAATTCGTACGTAATTGTGACAGGGAGGCAACACGTCGAACGTGGTTCGCGGTAGGCCTTCAGACTATGCTCAAATCAAAGTTAACAAGCTTAAGCTTAGATCAAAGATTTATAATTATAGAAACCATATGACACTTTCCTTTCTTGTCTTTCGAACTAGGGTTGCCAACCTTAGGGCACAGATTTGCGATCAAATTGCGGGACTTGGGTATAAAATGCGGGACGCCTTCACTGGGCCTCTGGATAATAATATAATATTGGCCATCAACGTTTTGAAAAACATGGAAATATAAGGCAGGGTCGTGCCGAGCAAGCGAGTGAGCACACGATTAAAATCACGCGTTCACAAATTACTTTAATTTACAACAACGTTCGTTTCAGTGTTAATAATCTGGTCTAGTCTGAAATCAGGACGCATACTCTAGGGCTTCAGAAACGGGACGTTCCGCGTATAGCGGGTCGGTTGGCAACCCTATTTTGAACCATTATTCGTAATGTCTATCTTATTGTACAGATGCGTTTTTTGTTTTGTGGTGGCAAGGGCTTAAGGCCCTTAAGGGTTAATTAACGCGAACTGTAGTGATATAGCCTTATTTGGAAAAGTATTCCAAAGTGGGATATACTTTTGGCACGTTTCATAGTTCTTGCACAGAAAAAAAAATAGAACTACCGTACAGAAATGACACTTCGTACAAAACCGAAGTTTGACAGCGATTCAGGGACGAACCATGCTGTTCTTTTCTAATGTATCGTACTAACCCTTTCGGCTATTTAGGGTTGTCAAAATTCAAGTCATTATCTTATCTGTGGTCGTGCATGCAAAGGGGCGTCAAGTTGTGCCAACCCTAATTAATGCTTGGAGCAATGCTGAGCTGAGAATGCCCGAAAGGACGAGCATTGCCCCACTGGTTCTTGTTGAATTCAAAGTACTGAAAAGCAGGGCTCGGAAAGTTTTATTTTTTAAGCCGGTTTCGTTCATCCTTCCGGGAAGAATAGTACATTGTGCAACGAGGGGGGATAAGTGAAATTTTGGATACGACGGTGGTAAATAGGCCTTTGTCCTTCAGCACACCTGCATGAAATAAGATCTTTTTCGAGCAAGTGTGATGAAAAAATAATTTCGTTTGCGGTTACCGGTTAAAGAATTGTACCCCTAGTGTAAATTTTGTCGATAGCGAAACGTGACGTACGCGTTTGCGTTAAGTCTCAGTTTGTATGGGTTTTTGAACAGCGCGCCAAGCGGGACGTTTTAGAAAGTCAAAAATCTCATACAAAATGACACTTAACGCAAACGCGTACGTCACGTTTCGCTGTCGAAAATATTTACACTAGGGGTACTGTTCTATTGAGATATCAGTTAAATTTAATAAATTCGTCCATCTTTCGTTTTTGTGGAACGAAATTAACCGGTTAAACTGAAAATATCGAATCAAGACAGAACGAGAAAGTATTGCTATTTCTCAGGCGAGGGAAAACGCGCGCACGCCCTCGTCCGAGGCACGTCTACACTGGCCGGTTTGTGCGCGCGGAAATTGCCTCGGGCGTATGCTCGCCCAGTGTGGGCCCGCCTATATGTGTATGAAGGCGTCTTCGAATATTTTTAGTTCGCGTTCAATCAAATTATTCTGTTTTTAGTGAACGAAATAATATAACGGTTTTAAAACGATATTAACAGTTATAGATCATGTCATTCACGACGACGCTTGTCTCGAGTCGTATTGACATGTTATTAAAGGTTAGATTTGACAAATCTGCGCGTCATCGTGGATGACACGAACTATATTTCAATACCGGTTCAGAGCCCTGCTGAGAAGTAAAATTTTCTGCTACTGTACAAACCAGTAGCACAAACCATTTGAGCAAAAAATAAATACCAAAACATTCTCGTGTTTAATAGGTTTATAAACTAGTATTAGAAACAAGCAAATTAAGGAATGCACATATTGTTTATTATATCAATCTGAACTGGGAAACAATCTGTCAATGGTAACAAAACAAAGGGAGTATAAAAACACAAATATAAAAATGAAACAACAAACATATCCCACTAATGCTTTATACATTAGGTAATAAGCATGTCGATTAACATTTGCTGTTACAACGGTAAAGGTGTGCTTTTCCACAATTTTTAAATAAAAATCGACAAGAAAACTATTATACAAATTCCTCTACAACTTAATTTGATAATGTCACATGGCCTTACATTTCATATACACTTTCTAAAGCTAACTCTGGCTTATCATAGCCTAGCTCCTCAGGAGTTTCAATGCCAAGTTCTGTGAGGGTTGGTCGGATTTCTTGAATGATGTATGGGTAGATTTCACTCTGTTTTGGGCCGCACTTGTCCTTGCAGGCCTCGATGAACCTAACGGCTAGGGAGTAGTCGTTGACGCGGCGGCAAGCATGCAGGGCCGCCCTGATGATTTTTGGGTCAGGTACTAAGTCCATACCGCAGAGGTCATTCATGCCCTTGCGAATTTCCCAGCCATCAATATCGGGTCTGTTGAAGAACTGCTCATATCTGTAAATAGGAAATACAAACTGTTATGGCAATTGGATTACACTTAGAATACTATACGAAATGATAGTACAACTTGTTTGTAATAAGTATTTAACACACTCACTGCCAAGAACATGTATGTGTGCTCATTTTGTACTGGAAATGGGGCGCCCAGCACAAGTGTATTTCCAATAAGGGTGATTTAAGTTTACAAAAAAAAACTTGCATGGGCTATTACAAAGCCAGTCAGTATTTTGCCTACACTTTCTATTGTGTTTATTGACAGAGCGAGAAAGTAACACAAGTTAAGCAACTCTACTTCCTTTTTAGCTTGGGCAAAAATATTTTTGTATGTCTGTCTGACAGGTCTCACATCTGAATAGATTCTAGTGAAATATTAGAATTTTTTTGTCAATTTAGTTTTTGGAAACTTTCAAAATTGTAAAGCAAAAGAGGGTATTTGGTATATCACAGAGCCACTTGTTTAACTCTATGTTAGATTCAAAACTTTTAGTGAACAATATAAATTAATTTCATTGTTAACGATTTGGGCCAGACTATGACTGTCATAGTCAATAAAGGGTTGTTCTGTTGCTTCTGTTTATAAACTCACATGCTTCCACCTCTAGGTAACTACTGCTTTAGCAGATATCTCTTGCTCATCATCATTAACTAGTGAACAATAATATTATTAAGTTGAAAAAAAAAACAATTTGAATGACATTGGGTTAAGAGTATTAAAATACAGTCACTGCTAAACATGTAGTCTTAAAATGGAATGTTCAAGTTACAGTCTAATCTCTTTGTAATTTTTATTATAAATGAAACAGTTACATCTCATTTATCACTATCAAGTTACTAAAGTACCAATACAATCTAAATAAATTTTAATGTGCGCTGTGGCAATTAAAAATTGAGATACAGCTATGAACTGATTGAGTGAAGGAGATTTACCCCAACAAGAAAAGCAATTGGAGCAAAATCAATATTATTTTACAGATTTTCCAAGGCTTTCTTAAATGGAAAACTAAATCATATATTACAGTGACATTTGTTCGTAAAATGCTTGCAGGTGCATAAGGAAAATTGACTGATATAACAGACACCTTATGACTTCTTATCTAAGAGGATAGTAAAAACCTGTGTCCACATGCTAAAATTAATTATAGACTCGTTAATTAAATGTGTAAATAATAATAGGACATTATTAATAATACGAAATCGTGAAAATGTTATTGGTAATGTCAAGTTTTTCCTACTTTTCAGTTACATAACTCGAAATTCACGTCAATGAAAAACTAACCTGGCATCAAACTCTTCATCGGACTCGACGGGGCCGCCATGGGCTTTTCGCACTTGGAAGGCACCATTGACCCTCACTGTAGGAACCAGAGACCTTTTGAGGACATTGGCCAGATTTCCCGTTACTGATCTCAACATTTTGTGATTTTACAGGAACTTTAGCAAGGATAACAAATGGCTGCCGAAAACCATAGACAATACTGAGCTGCCAGTTTGTGGGAATGACGTTTCGTAATGTTGGGACACGTTAATTTTACGTTTAGTCAAGTTCGACTACGGTACGACTTAAGTCGAACTTTATATTTTGTACAATAGGGACACAGCTATTTGCTATATAGAATGGAATGGGGTGTCTCATTCCATTCTCCTGCATATTATGGTTGTATCCTATTATATTTGCAATTCCGTCGTCGTGTCCACAAATCGCTGGCTACATTAGTCCCTACTTTCTCACGATAACAAAGGAAACTACTTCTTACACTGCATGAATACTTTATTCAAAAAGAATATTATGTCTTCTGTTAACAAAAAAGATATATTGTTCATTATTATGAAAACAACGATAATTAATATTAGTCAATTATGTCTAATAATACAAAAAACAAAGGCAGGCTTACAAATAACATTTACTAAATATTGGATACGTCTGACTCTCTTGGTGCTTGATTTTCTAATAGGTTAACAGTAAGGCTTTTTGGTGTTCACATTTTCCTCCGCTTCTTCTTTTTGTGTGCAGAAATGCTTTCCTGGCCACTATCATCTTCACTGGAGCTACCAGAGGAGCTGCTATCACTGTCACTGCTTGAGGAGCTACTGTTAGATGAACTGTCTGAGGCCACTCCGGTCCCTTGGCTAAGGTCCATGCTACTTGCAATTTTGTACAAATCTGGCTCTTTGGCTTCTAAAACTTTGACCCACTTTTTAGACAGTTTGGGACGTCCACGGACAGTTTTATGCCAGACAACAGGGAAGTTGGTGCGGCTGCAGAAGTTCTGAGTAACTGCTACAGTGTCATCCAAGTTCAAGACAACATGCCACCAACCTCCAGGAACAAATACTGTTTCACCAGGCTTCTGCAAAATTTCAACCTGAAAAAATAAGGTTAATGTGTATGCAAGGTTAAAATACTAAAATATTCTTTAATAACAGTAAACCATGATAAAAATCTTATCCAAGGTGCTTATGTCAATAACTCTTTATAGTATTTAGTTAATAGATTTCATTTTGTGACCCTGGTAGATTATGTAAATTCTTTCCTACACTGGACTTATCTGAATATATTCTGTTTGCAGCATCCCTTTTGTTGTGCTATTTTGGATAAACAGAAACAGTGCACTATTTTGGTACATTAAATAAAATCATATCTTACAGGTTTATATTCCTTTGGCCAGCTATCTAGTTGAGTCTTTGGGTAAATAAGCTTAAACCAGGTAATAGCTTCATCTCTCTGTTTCCCCCCCATAGCTCCAGTCACCTTAATCAGCTCCCTCGGAGTCTGGGTCGGAAACAGGCACCATCTCTTGTGACCAAACACTAAAGCATTCCAGGCACTTGTTCCCAGTGGGTCTATGTGGATGCCGGTCCCCGACCGCTGTGGCCCCATCACGAACCAGCGGTATGGAGGTCTTCTCTCTTCACCACAATACTTAAACAAATCATCCCTAAAATATGTAGGGACCTCATAGTCTTCAAGGAGCTTTTTCCTCCGCGGATGCTCTCCAAAACTACTATCAAAAATATAAAGCGGACTATCATCAGTCGTTGTCCTTGCATACTCTACATAATACTTCATTTTCATCTTAACACTATAACCCTCATTGTCTTCCCCGCACTTGAATTTTTGGTTCCGATACTTTTTAGCTAGTCTATCTAAAGTCCACTTGTGATTAGCTTTCCAGTTTGTCTGAACATTAGTTATTACTACAGGTTTATAAATTTTCTCATATTTTTCTATAAATTCTTGTGGCGAGACCAGGGTCTCACTTATTCTGTCTACATTGTCATTACATTTGAGGAATTCCTCAAAGTTACAGGCATACTTGCAGGCGGTCCATTGGTACTTGTCTGCTAACTCTGTGGGTATGCAAAACAATGTTATTAGCACCTGAAAATATGAGTTGCAAAAATGAATGTACTTGATAAGATAAAAACTGAAATTGATTGCTCTAGATTAATGACGTTTTAACTAAAGTTTCCATCATTTCAGTAACTAGTGAAAAAGACTTCACACGATAATCGAAGGTCGCAACTGTTGCTTAAATCAAACAGTGAAAGAACCAAACGTTAGCCACGCGTTGATGCAGATCTTTCTGGAACTTGTACAATATGAGATGTATCTCGTAGAACTAATGTTTTAAAGATAGTAATTAGAGTAAACCATATTTTTATTCAATTAAAGACCCTCTATATTCGTAATCATCATGAATTCTTCAAAACTATGTAGACTAAAATATTGCAAACCCTTAGCTTGTGTTTTGTAAACTCACCTGGTCGAGCTTTCCTTTTTACTTCCTTGATCCTTTTCTTGGCTTTATGCGACAATTTGTATTCGTTTTCCATTTCAGTGATAATTTTCCGGGGTTTTAGAATACAATTGCCGCAAAAGTCCTTGTGCTAAATTGTTACATTGACACTTTGACAGACAAGGCAAGTTTCCTGTTTCCTTCTGATACCTCACCACAGCGCCGCCCACCCCTGCCCCGCCGGCACAACGAGCACTACCCCTAGTCTAGTTTCTAGAGTAGAGCCAACTTTCGAATTGAAATCGAGTAACAAATACTGTCCCCATAAATATCGATTAATCATTCGATAAAATTTTCAATAATGAAATATTCCATTCAACACATGTTTTTAAAATAATTTTATTTAATTTATTGAAAAAATTGTCTAGAAATAATCGATATTGGTACAAACAATTAATTGAATAAAATTAAACTACTATATGGAATTTAGCCAGCGTCCGATACCTATTATCCAAATTATCAATCAATCGAGTTTTCGAACTTTTCGATTACATAAAATCTCTATATAGAGTTTTCTTGTCTATAGTAATTATTGTAGTGTTGTCACCTGGTTCAAAGGTATAATCGATCGATTTAGGATAGATATAACGGAATTCACCAAAATTAGTAATATTACAAAAATATTATTATTTGATTTAAAGTAAACATACAAACTTTTAAATTTGAGAATGAATGAAAGTAAAAAATCCCAACAAATACTTTATCATAATAAAAAAATAATAGAATACTTAAGAATGGCAAGCACGAATGATAACTGGCAACGATTTGCAAATTTTCGATGCATTGGTGTTCAGTGAGATAATTTTGGATTTCTTTGTTATATTGTAACTGTAATAATTTAAATAATTGTATTGTTGCTCTTTAATATCGACATTAATTTTTACAATTTTCAAATCAATTACGTTACATTGCTACCCATTAGAAGTAAAGTGATTGATTTGACTGTTGTAGTGAAACAAATTTAAAACGTTCCAGTCTGAAGTGTGTAGCTAACTGCTCGATATAACTGTCAATCTGGGTGTAGAAATTTATTTGTAATTTTCACCGGTTCTCATGTGTAATTCCCTTATGTGTTAGACCATTTTTGAACAAGGGTTCGTTGCGAAATAATGTTCTATGGTGTACGTGGTGCCTAAATCAGTGCTAAAATGGATGACGGAACTGTGAAGATCCAGTCTGGGATTAACATCAACATCAAAAGAACAGATGGTAAGTGCTATGAAGCTTACAATCTCTTTGGGGTTTAACCAGCTAGATCTTGAAGCGATTGCTTCTATTTCTGGTGATTTTTCACGCTGGGTGCTGAAATCAATCGAAAATACCTTTTCCTGCTCATATGAATCATATTGCAAAATCGGCGATAGACGTATGGTGTATGATTCAACGGCTCTTAGTCTTCGGATAAACTAGAAAGGTGTATCCTGTCCTGAAAATATTTAGCCAAATTTTGCATTTAATCTGACAGATGTCTTTTTTTCTTCCACGTTTAGTTATAGTTCAGATCTGATTTCATGTTGTGTTGGGTCAATAGCTTACTGAAATACCTGGATGAATCCAGTTTCAATTTTAAAAATAATGTGTACCTATCTACATTTTAGAAGGTAATATTATTGTACCCAGTGTTGTCACATCTACCAACTTTTTGGTAGATTCACCTATTTTGCCTGTGTTCTACCTCCCTCGGGCTGAAATCTACCTATTTTTCAAAATGGTGCAATTGTAAGCAATTCTCAATACATGTGATTGAACATTACTTAATTTCTACCGAATTTAGGTTCGATTTAATGAAAACTTGCTAAAGAAACAGATTATACAAGCAGGTTTATTACCTACAAACAATGGAGATCCTAACTTTTGTTTCAATTTCTATAATAAATACGTGTACTAACGTCACAATTTGAAAAACTTATAAATAATTCAAAACATTTTATACATATTTTTAATCATAAAAATGTACTGTGGTAGATCTACCTATTTTTCATTTTAAACTCCACCCATTTCTACCTATTTGTGCACCCTGTCCTACCATTTCGCCAAAATTGTATGTGACAACACTGATTGTACCCCTCAACCTTAGAAATTCACAGCTTTCATTTTCATTTTTTGTTGGCAGCACAGCCATTTAAACATGAGCTGCATGCTTGTGAAAAATTCTAAGCGGTTAAAGACTATTTTCTGATCAGTGTGTTAGTTTCTTCTTGTGTAGAAACAATACATGCTCAATATTTTAATAAGGGTTCTGTTTTTTGCCATTTGGCTACGGAACCCTAAAAATGGTTAACAAAGAGGTTGTAATGCATTAAGGAATGTGAATTTTGTACAAATTTTTAATTCTGATGAAAACCTAGTTGGTTCTTTAAACTCTTCTTCTTCTTCTTTTCATCCTGTTACCCCCTGCTGGGGTGTAGGGCTCTAACCATTTTCTTCCACTGACTCCAGTCCTGGGCAGCTTGGGTAACCTCCTCCCACCCCATCCCCAATACACCCAACGCTTGCTCCACGGAACGGCACCAAGTAGATTTAGGGCGACCATGTTTCCGTTTTCCGGGCATCTTCCAGGTCAGGGCCACCTTGGATAGGTAGGTGTCAGGCTTCCTGAGGATATGCCCAATCCAATGCCATTTGCGCGTTTGGATCTCCTTATCCTTTAAACTCTAGTCTGTAATTATGGTAAGGATCCAGGCCAATTTTTTTGTCATAATGTATGACACTATCCCTTTTGGCTATTTAGGGTTGTCAAAATTCAAGCCATTATCTGTGGTTGTGCATGCAAAAGGACATCAAGTTGTTTCAACCCTAATAATTGCTCGGAGCAATGCTGAGCTGAACAGAGCCGAGAATGCCCAAACACTATGTGTCTCCCTACTAGCACAATCAAGGTTTGAACCAAAGATTTTTGACCACCACAGAAATATGAAAGGTTAAGTTTAAGATTTAGCCAAGGTTTTGCATCTATTATATCTATGTCCAACAAATTAATGTTTGTGTTGTGTGTGTAATTGCCAAAATATAATTTGCATTAGTCTCTTGGGCAATTTAAATGACAAATTAGTGCAAATTATATTTCATTTACTATAATTATATGTTTGTGTACTCTAGAAACCTGTGACCCAATTTTGATTCATTCAGTTGCAATGAATTTGCCTTTATTTCCTGGTACTTCATTTCTAACCAACATCTAAGGTTGGTTTTAGTCTACATGAAATCTTAGGTGGGTATAACATTATTGTTTTTTATTATCTGTATTAAATAGAGATAGATGTTGTATAAATTGTGTTATACAGGTTTTTTTGTCTCGTAATACCATGCATAAAATAAGACCGCATCGCATGCATCTCCAGCCGCTTGCAAGAAAACACCCTCTTTTTATTTATTTGTGGTAAGTGAGTCAATGGTTCGAACCTGGGACCTCCAGCTTCATAGTCAGAGTCACTATTGATTGCTGCTGATTATTAATGCTAATTGTTTATTAAAGTTTCCTGGTGTTTGTGATAATAAGGCTCTTATTAGAGAATGACCAGGTGACTTTTTCGATGACCAGTTTGGCCTAGTGGGTAGTGACCCTGCCTACGAAGCCGATGGTCCCTTGCTCCCGTGCTCGGCGGGACACATCTTTTCAAAACATTACATCTTATAACTAACATGCATGCAATAACCAAAGTTATCACAAAAATATTTTATGAGATCTGTTGAATTGCTGTTGATTGATCTAGATTTTTAAAGAGCACTCAAATTTTCATAAAATTAAGGTGATTTATTTCTCTGACAAAACATAAGATACATTCCATAAAACAATACATGATAGTCAAAAGGGTTTGAAAATTTGAGGATTTAACAACTGGAGACGCCTTGTCTGTAATTTTCTGTACAAAACAGTCTGCCGATTTTTGCGGGGGAGGGGTACGTCAAATGTATATGTACAAATAGCCATGTCAGATAAACGTTAGTCCATACAATGCATATGACCATTGGCCGAGGTTTTCGACAGAGGGGTAAGCTCTTAAAAGCCACTCCAGTTGTTAAATCCTCCAAGGTTTGAAAGGAAAGTTCTAAATGAAATTTCGAAACTCCAAAAAAAACTTTTCATATTGAATAAATAAATCAATCGACTGATTATAAATTTGCACGCTTGCATGCAAGCTAGATACATGAACTGTAAAACTGTATTGTAAAATCCCCATACTGTATTGATGCAAATAAATAATTACTGATTTCTGATCGGCGCTTTTTCTAAAATTGTATCCTGTATTATACTAATGCTCTATTGCAACAAAACGTTAAATTAGTATGTCCATTACTTTTCATTAACTATTTGCTGCTATAATGGTAAAGTATGGTTAAGTATAAGGTGAGATGGGGCAAGAATAACATAGTTTATTTTGTTTGATTCAAGACAAACACTACGAAGATTACATAAAGTGTCATTCTTGTCCCGGTGTTTGTCTTACCCCATCGTGAGATGGTAAGGTGACTTAACAGTAGAAAAAGAAAAAACTTGCTACTACAGAATAATAAAATAAAAAACCTTTTATTTCTTGGTAACAGAACAAAAAAAAAGAGGTTTTGAACTTAATCTAGGATATAAATTTATTATAAAAATTACACCAGAACCCTCTTAAGAGGTATAGGCCTTTTCCAGATTTTTCCATTATTTGCGGTCTCGGGCCTCCCATATCCAGTTGCCCCCCCCTATTTTAATTATGCCATCAGCCCAGCGTGCCAATGGCCGTCTTCTTTTTCTCTTCCCGACTGGACCTTTCCAGGTTGTAAGGTCCACCTGTCATCCTGGAGTCTGGCAACGTGACCAGCCCATCTCTAATTTGTTTCTGGGCCTGGCTTAGTGCATCTTGACTTGTTTCTGATTATTGAATGCTTGATCTTGTCTATCCTTCTTATTTTCTTTCTTTATACTCCTTTCCATTCCCCTTTGGCATCTCATTACAGAATATACATTCATAAAGGGGGTAACCCTTAACAAGAAGGCTTAATAATTTGTTATGTAAATAGGCTTTTAGTCCTTATACTTTTATCCAAATATCGATTCCCATACAAAAATATGAGATGATCCCGAAACTTTTTGGAAATATCGCAATACTGGAAACTTTTCGACGGCACATCAGTAAACTCTCATCATAGATAGATGAGAGTTCATGTTTTCCTTGAACCCGGCACCACGACCTTGCTACTTATTATACTCCCGTGCAGTTGAGCAGCTCCATTGACAGCTTCCTGCTCGAGTCTGTCGGCCTTTTGTGTTAATAGAGCTACAGCAAAGCATTTGAATGCTGAACGTAATTGGAGCTTTCATTTATTGCAATCTGCTGGTGGTTAGTGCATCTTTCTCCAAATAAAGAGCCTAAGTGCAGCCATAATCATAATTTTTGAACTTGCGAATCTGGGTTATACTACGTCGGTGGCAAATAGGCATACGGCCTTATGGTAAGCAATCTCCGTAGTCTATGTATGCCTGCAACTCAAGAGGAGTTACGTGCGCGTTGCTGACCCTCAGTCGGCACCCTCGTTGAGAATCACATCTAGCCGCATTTTATATATGAGAAATCGCTCGTTATTATGAAGATGCGTACGCATGCTCTCGGCTTTCCGATGCGTACGATGCGATTATAGAAACTGAAAGAAGATAGCACTGCCTACTTCAAGCTGTAGTAAAACTGTCTAAGATTAATATAGTGTCAAATGGTGAATGTCTAAACAAATATTGGTAGAAAGACAATATTTTTGGGCAAATGGTCTGGAATCGAGATAAGTTACTTTCTGTAGCATACTCTGCGCGGCCACCGATTACAGAAAGATGTTATGTGATCGCGTTCCTCAGCATTCTATTTGTGACTAAGTCTTCAGCAGTGGTTCCCAAAGTTGTTTGGGCTCCGATCCACCTAACAACAACTCTTGGCTGCCTTAAAAAGTGGGTATAAAATATTTCCTAGTAGTTTCAGGGCCCACTCAATATTCGCTCGCGCGACCCACCAATGGGTAGCCAGTCGCGACCCATAGTTTGGGAGATGCTGCTCTAAGGTATTAGCGACGAATCTCTTTTTAAATCGAACATATTTCTCCTAATGTGTCTATGTTAAGAGACTTCACGTTTCTACCCCTTATAACTATTAAAAAAATACGGAAGATTGTTGTGCCAGTGTCTAGAGAATACGTTAGTGCGGTCCTCAGAGACACAATCCGCAAGCGCGCCGTATATGGCTGTCGCCGCGCAAGGCCTCGTCCTCGCCAGCGGGCTTATTTATAACCGCCGTGGTGCCACGGAGTACGATCAACGTTTCGACATGCTGTTATATACACCCTTTGCAAAATCCTCGCTCTTCTCGTCTCCTGAAATACTGAATCCATGATATTAACTGAAACCTAGAAAGTAAAGCGGGACAAATTAATTTAGTTACAATGACTCAGTACAATCACTTCTAATTCACAGAAAACCGATAAAATAACAATATTGTAACGCCTCGCCTGCAACTCTGGCCCTCCTCTGATATTTCTTAAACTTTCTGGCCCGCCATGAAGAAACTTTGCCCACCTTTGTATAGTTGACTGTCTTTGTTGACGCAAAAATTTTCATTGTAACTTTTCATTGTAGGTTATGCTAGTGTTTATTCACTAACTTTTATTTATTTTTGAATGAATAATTTACCTAACCACCACACCATTAGTTAGAAATCAAATTGTATTATTACCCCTCTTGCTAAATGGATGGTTTGCAGTGTAGAGATAGTTTTAGCTTTGCGAACAAAACTGCAAGCTGCTGTTAAAAAGAACCTTATTTTTTGACAATGGCTTAAGATGTTTTTATGATAATTCGAGACATCCCATTTACCTTCGTGGTCGCCAAATTGAGTAATACAAGTATTTGTCTGACCGACCTATGGTTCTACCTTGACGTCCCAACAAACCGGCAGGCCGGCTCATCCATTGTTCAATCAATTAAAAATTCATTATTGAGGCAATGAGGATGATTTGTAGACTCTCTTTGATGATTTTTGGATTGCAAGATTCGATGTGAACGAAAAATAACAAGGATATTAATCTGCTAGAATTTTACGTCGTTGTATGGTGTTGGTGGTGTCGAGTGCTTCGATTAAGAAAAATCGGGTTGCACTCCGGGAGTGCCGGCAGAAGTGAAAACTTTAATATTAACGTTGTGCATTTTTGATATTTTGGAGAAATTGAGTAGCAGTTTTATAAAAAGAGATAATTCTCTATTATACCTACGTAAATAAATTTGAGTTTGGAAGATATTCAGAGTAATTCATGAGACATGAGCAGGACTACAGCCTACACAATTAGTAAACGTTAATGAATCGTTCACCAACATATTAAGTAAAACAATTACGCTTCTTTTCTGTTATTTAACTTGTTGGCAAGGAAAATTTTGAGTACCTACAATCATGGACACCCAACTACACAAAGATACAATACAACACAATTAACAAAGATTAAACCTCTTTAACCGTTATGACAGCACTTTGATTATGAAGAAAATAAAATGTCACACTTGAATGAAATACGATTATTCAAAAGTAACCAGGCTTCGATGACATTCAATTTGCACGTCACCATGATGTCACGTGCCGTCTTATGAATTTTCAATCTGACGGTTACATGACCCCTGACGCGAGTTTAACATTTTTTCCCCCATCACAAAAAGTGCAAAGCGCCGCTAAAGAAGTTTTCACTTCAAAAATAATGAAAAACCGAACAAATGCGAGTCGGACTCGCCCACCGAGGGTTCAGTACTTTTTAGTATTATTTATTTATAGCGGCAACAGAAATACATCATCTGTGAAAATTTCAACTGGCTAGCTGTCACGGTTCATGAGATACAGCCTGGTGACAGACGGACGGACAGACTGCAGTCTTAGTAATAGGGTCCCGTTTTACCCTTTGGGTCCGGAACCCTAAAAATGATTAGTACATCATACAGCTCTGTATTTTAATCTTGATTTTCACTGCGGCGTTTCGGATATGTCTCTTCGCTGAGTTGAGCCCAAAAGGCCTAATTGATATTCCAATTAATCATCTCAGTTACCCAAATCCTTCACACGAAATTCAACAATATGCAGGGCTTAGAGTAACGCGTTCACTTCCTGATTTAAACTGCTTTGGCGTGGTATCGCCCACTTGCTGGCCAAGGTTGCGTCATCGATCGAGGGCCTCTGGCTTCTACCGATGGGTACGCCGTGGATAGCGAGTAGTGAGCTGGTTTTGGGAGCTCATTTCGTTCAAATGACTATCAGATCCTTGTTTGGGTGGATTCATTGTTAAAATTAGCATAACAGGCGAGAGCCAAGTGGACCTTGTTTTATGTAGAAAAGTCAATTTTGATGGGGGATTTGATTGTGCAGAACTCCATTTCGAGCTGATATTTTGCGAATTGGATGATTATGTAATATTATTATTTCATAGAGCTGGTCTGATTATCATCAACCCAGAAGGAAGGACTTGGACAACGTGACACATTCAAATATGATCTCATTAGAATTATCTCGATTAATTGATGACGTGCAAAGAGCCAGAAACTTTTTAATAATATTTACCTTTAGTAGGCGCATAAATGTACCTTTAGTAGAATGATATGTACGTATATTTGTGTCGTATATTCCACCGCATCGTCAAAATTTGGCAGTGAGCCGATTTAGGTGAATGAGGTGTCCACTCTGTCCACACTCCACATTGATTGGTTTTTATAAAGTGTGTGACAAAGGTAACATCTTCTATAATTCTACCAAAACGATAAAAAAAAGTTGGGTTAAAGTTTTTTTAAACGTTAGTTTATTAATTATCGAATTCATTATTCAAGTAAAACTCAAAGTTCAAAACTCGACTTGAATTTAATACATACAGGTAGTACGAAAGTGAGAATCTTAATTGTCCTGGGATTCAGAATAATGCCTGTCGATAAATCCGAATCGACATTCGTTTGTTCGCAACAAAACAAGCCGGCAAAGCTTTTCAACGCGAAGGCCGCGTGGCAGTTGACTCACCGCGGCTTCCCTGCGCGTGACGTCACGAGCGCGCGAGCGCTGACCGACATACGGGCGATTTCGACTTCTATCTGAATAACCGTACTAATCACATTCTTAACAGCCCAATTGCTGGACTTTATGTCTCTGTAATACGGTTTATATTAGTTAGCAGTGTTGATGTACACGTACACGCTAGCCGGCAAAAGTAGTTGTTGACAATGTAATGTTGGATTTGCGGTGTGGCCGTTAAAGCGATTGTACGTTTAAGCGCATATAAATTGCTTTACTTCATGAGTTTTATGACCGATGATTCGTCCTTCATTATATTGCGCGTGCATTAAGCACTCCTTTACGATACGATTTATTTATACCGTATAGCAGTGAGTGGTTAATTCGTTATTCTATGATTGGAAACATTCCGTTTTACATAAATCAATTACTATTTTAGTTACATTGTTAGTTTTTCCACTGAATTATTAGGCCGTTGTGCCTACTTAATTATCAGTAATTTAAAGAAATCAGCGTCACATATTAACGCTCCTTTCACTTATACAGATTAAAGACAGCCTAATATTATTGACAATCTCTCAAGATGCGTAGGACGTTTTTACAGTTACAAAATGATTGCTAATCATTAGGCGCTAAGTCTCGGTCCTAAGTTGACAAGCACTATAACTGGTTATGCCAGTAACCTTCGCGACCACGTGGGCGGTGCCTGAGGCCAAACATTGGCCGGATTTAGTAGCCTCACGCACGCACAACGAGCATTTTGCGCTGAACTGATTGGCTAACTTTTCCAGAAATGGAAGGTTCCTATTCCTAAGAACATGATTTTACTTGAATGTCTGTCGAATTCAAATGGATATTTTTTATTTTGTTAATCGTATTTTCAATATTATGTTTCAGTGGTCAGTGATCATTCTTTTTGTTGTTGAATTTTTGGTTTATTGGCAGCTACAGATAATAAAAATTACTAACTAAAAAAAACAAACTTTACGAGACACTTTAAAATGGCAACAGAGAATGATTTATGGTCATTTATTAGTTGTTCCAAGTCATCAAATGTCGTTTTCCCAGTCTAAAACACAAGTTACTCACGTCAGAAAAAAGAAACTAAAGATCTCGAGTAATATAACCTCTTATCTTCGAAAGATTCAATCTTTTTTAATTGTAATGACATTACTAGATGACTACATTTGTTGATTGAAACTATATATTCTCTTCTGTACAACGATTTCCAAGCTTTATACGATCTTCTCAAACCAACAATTTTCCCCATTTTGCGGTTTCAACAGTAGATACAGACACTTTCGATTTCTTGTGATGTCATCAACTGAGTGGGAGTCGACATTGTAGTTGACAATTGCTTTAACTATCGATAAAACGTCCATATTCTTGTCCGAGTTAAACGTTTTGTAATCCAGATTCCATATAGTACATAGTTTAGTATGTTTATTGATTTCAACATTGACATAACTTGTCATGTAGGCATTTATTCCTTTTATGAGTTGAACGATGAATACGAATGTGCGTTTGCATTTAAAATTGAATATTGACTGTATAAAGCTATTCTAGTTCATGTTACTAAGTATAAAACATGATCCTTTACTTAGTTCTGCGATTTAGCTCAGTATGTTAAAGCAATTATAGGTTATTGGGTATTCTGTAAAAGCTAATAAAACTATGTTACTCGGTCGATTCATAACAAATGATTTCGTAAATATTATGCCGCGTTGTTTTTTCACCTTTAAGTAGAGCGGCGCTAATACTATCGATTCTGTAACCATTTTATAACCAAGAAATCGAATTCAGGCCATCGAAAATAGTTGTCCTTTCAATTTGGACTAATGGTACCGGAAGCGTCCCTTATCTTTGAACGCTAGAAACTAGTTTATAATTTTCCTGTGTTTGTACCGCTTTCCTTTTAAAGGTTTATTTATGTTATGGACAGCTTTTGTTATAGCTATTCCTTCCGTACAATTAATGTTCCCTTGAACGTGACGTGAATTTTTGTGTTGTGTTGCGGTAAACAGGTCGGCGATTTCTCCAAGATGGTAGTGTTTATATATTTCTTGTAGCTTAGTTGCCATCCGCTGCTTGTAGTATTAATTCAAGCAAATTCTTCTCGACGTTAGACAGGTAAAGTATCTTGCTTTTAATTATTTGATGTTATAAAACGGAGAAATTTTACTAAAAGTTTAACAAATCTTGTAAGATATTCAGCAGTGTTTACAATGTTTTTAAGGCTTAGGATTTAATCAATATACATGGTTATGTAGATGGTTACATACAACAAATAAAACTTTAAGAGCCTTGAACGCCCACGCTCGATTTAGCCATTCGGTAACTCGCAAGTCCACGTCAGCACTATCATTACAGACCTATCATGTTTAAAGACACTTGTATTTATTTTATAACTCTTTTTGTTTCATATTTAAGTGTTGTATTAGTATTATGGCAGAGTTTTTTTGGTAAGAGTTACAATACACTTTCGTCGCTAAGAGGAATTTCGTTCAAGTTAGTTGAATGTCTAACATATTTGTATCCTTTTAATAATTATAGATCTCGAAGCGGGCCCTGTCTGAAGCGTTTGCTACCTGTCCTTTTCATTTATTCAAATACTGACATTTAATTTCCGTTCCGTTTGGTCTGCAATAAATTAATATTAAATAAGGGAACTCGAGGACTTTGTTACTATTCAATGTTTTATTATATGTTCTAACATAAACGCATCTTATAATTGAGTCGCTACACAGTGGACTTACTAAGCCAGAAAATGGTTTTGTTTGTATGAAGAATCTACTGACATACAAATTACAATATTGGCTATACTAATATATCAGTATCACCTGGTTTGTAACGGTTATTTTGGGTAAAATATTAGGGGCGTCAATTTTATTCGTTACAAGTTCTGTCTTTTCTCGCCTCCACCTCCTGAGCCTCTGGTGAGATCTTTTGAGTTTTGGCTCGGACCCGGACCCCTCCTTCTTTTGTAAGCGAATTCGCGTAGTTAACCTGAAAGAGTAGGTAGTAGATACACAATCCTACTATATCCAAGTGCCGTATATTCTCCTGCCACGTATAGAGCAGTTCGTCGACACAAGTCGTTATCCTCAATTGGCTGAAGCCGTTTGCGCGACCAATTATCGAATTGTTCAACTTTGTCGTCCTATTTAGCGACGCTGAATCACTCCTCTTCTTGTTAGGATGGTTTTATTACCGGTTTTCCCAAGCATGATGCATTGCATATTTATATAAATACATAATATATTATGTGCTGTTCGTTTGTAAACATATAAGACAAAACAGCTTTGACCGGATTCGTTTATTTTCGGCTTGATAATGTTACAAACCGCTACAATGAAGTTTTAATTGTAGATAAATTGGATGTGATACATATATTTATTTATTAGAGACACTGCTTGTAGCGATTGGATATTGTATTGTTAACATAACTATAACGCATTTTCAGCCTAACCTTACGTACGTGTGTTGTGTAGGAATGCTCATTTCATTTAGCTTACTGGCAATTTTGGAATTTACCACTCCTAGCAGTGGATATACATATGGTAAAATCTATATTAAGTGACTGCCTAATCCAGTGTTTCTAAATCTCAGGTTGTGTAATCTTCTAGCTGATTTTGGAACTAAAGTCCACTTTCCATTTTAAATTCAAAGATTAACAATGTTGAGTTTGTAACTCTGTATATTCGAAGCCAATAAAATAGATCAGACTAACTGATTTATGTTCTACACCTACGCTACGCTACGCTAGCCAGTCGCTGTTATAGATTTCCTATAGTGACCAAGGTTATTAATAATTTAGTTGAACTATCGCATCTAGTAAAATACATATTAAACAACACCTATTTTGGCTTGCCTATATCTGTGCATTGATTAGATTTATTACCAAATATATTTTTTTTGCAATTAAGTACCTGCCTAGTTACGATGTGTTAGGAATGAATAACTCGGCCACAAATAAATGCTTTCGTGGTTTTTCGAGTAACCCTTTGGGCAAAAACCAAATATTAAATATAGTAGTAAAAAAACTACTATCCTAATTCATGTGGTCACTTCACTGCGAGAGTTCATAAATGACAGTCTCTTAGATATTTTCTTCTTACAAATTCATGGATAGTAGCTGCTGATTACTCACTACAAATGTTTAAAAATACTGGTTATTAAAACACCATCTTTTTAAGTACACTAATTTAAGTACAATCTTCTTCACAACCTTATTCCATTTACTTGGGGTCAGCCCTCTCTGTCCTCTCTTCCATTCTGCACGGTTTAGTGCCAAGTGTACGTCATATATCCCTTGCTCTCTCAGGCTTTTCGCCGCCGTCTTCAACCAAGTGGCAGGTGGTCTCCTGCTTCCTCGCGTCTTCGTAGGCATCGCTAAGGCTACATTGACCATCTGTTCTGGAGCTCATCTCTGAATGTTACCGTACCACCGTGTAGACGTTTCTCAACAAGTTTATGTTATCGGTGCTACTTTGAAATTGCCCCTGACGCCTGCAGACCAACACAGCATGCGCATCTCTGTGGTGTGAAGTTTGTTTAGGTGGCACTTGTTCGTAGCCCAGCACTCAGAGCCGTAAAGTACTGTAGGTCTTATGGCGGTTTTGTATAGTTATGTTTCCCTTTACTTTTATGGCAATTTTAGCCATCCGGTATTAGTCTTATGTGTGAGATCAGCATCGATTTTTCCATCGTTGCTTATAACGTGCTTATAACAGACCCAAGATATTTAAATTGTTCCACAGTGGGCAAGGTAATAGTGTCGATGGTTACATGTGCTCTATCTTTTTTCGGTTGATTGTTGGGCCAATTGTTTCTAGAGCATGAGCCCAGAGATTGAAAAGGTCTTTTTTCTGATTAAGATATCAGGGCAACATCATGTGCATATAGGATGTTCCACGGTACCGGCTGCTGTTGTTTCCTCTTGAGGTAATCCATGCTCACGTTAAACAATTATTGTGGAGTGCATCAAGGTTCCACGCTTAGCCCACTATTATAGTGGGTACCCCAACTCTAAGATTTTAGTAATTCCTGCAGGGCATCAGACTATTTAGGTTTAAACGTCTACATACATGTTCCTGATTAGGGCAACGTAGGATTCCGGCACAAATTGTGATCTTAACGCTTCCCATATTAGATCTCGGAGGATATGATTAAAGGTTTTTTCCAAATCGATGAAAACCATACTTAAGTTTGACTCTTTGCTTTATCGATTAGAATTCGAATGGCCTGTATTGCATCTGATGTGCTTTTGCCTGATACATAACTAATTCAAGTACAATGTTATTTGAAATGGGTTATATAAAAATACTGCTTACCATCAGGCGGGCCGTATCCTTGTTTGCCATCGACGTGGTATAAAAATAATAATAGTAAGTTTTATATATTCTTGAAGTTTCAACTATACCCAGTCCTTGTTAGTTTTCATTTAGACACACCATGTCTACATAGGGCTGTTATTTCCCGCGCTTACTCAGCTTTTGCCTCAAACTACCCAGTAACCGTGATCTCTAATCAAGCTTAGTTCTAATGTATCTTGCGTTCACCCTTGCACTGGTTTGGACATCGAAGCTTGTGGAACTGTCCAGGGTTTTGCAAGCCTCGTGCCGTGGGCGCGCCGTGGGCGGCCGCATGGTTCCGTCTACATACCAGATCATTATCAAAATGTCTTATAGACTCTCGAGGGACGGACGTTTATATTCCACTTTGAGTTTAGTTCGTTGTTGTGATGTCATTCGCTCTCAGTCCTCGAAACTTGGACTGGCAAAGCTAAATAAAGAAATTGACGTCGATGCTACTTTATTTATCAAATTAGCCTTAAGCTTAGGTGTACTTAGTAGATTATCTATGTTCAGCCATGTTGAATTTGGACATTGCAATCTTATTGTCAAAGTCCACAACACAGACAAAATCAATAAGGTACTCAATGGGTAGTAACAGAAAGTTCAACGTAACAAATGCCCGGTTTGAACTACACTCACGGTGAGGTAGGTCAGGTACCAATATTTTGAATGATTATTTCAAATTCCATAAGATTGATGTCACCAAGCTACTTATACGCAGAAGAATCTAGAATATAACAATATTCTAAACAGTCTTCTTTGTTATTAGGCATCGGCAATCCAGAAATTATATAGGTATGTTTTGTAAATTACAATAAACAAAACATTTACATTTAAATAAAGAACGACTTAAAATTGTAATAATAAAAAGTGATTCTACTAAATTACGAATCTAATGCATGTTAAAGAACGGAGATTATCATCATGTACATGTAAGAATATATTCCAATACTCAAAGCTGTAATATAAACATAACAAGTTACAAGTCAGTGCAAATAAACAAACGTCGTACGGTTAAATCGCTATGATTTATGATCTATGGAATTTCTCAGTCGTGTGGGTGCAGTTAATCAATCGAATGCATACTGCCAGGTCAAGTATTACAAACGTATCGCTTCGGAATCTATGGATAAGAAATGCTCAGAAAGCGTTCATAAATCTATTGGACAGATACTAGACGCAATACTTTTTTCGCTTCACCGAGTGATATCGATGATACGGTATTTAATGAGTGTAATTTCGTTTCGTTATTATAGTATTTTTCAATTTTAGCTGCAGCGTGAGTTTAAAGAAGTGTTGATACAGTCATACAGATTTGATAAGTCAATAAAAAGAGAGTAAAAATTCTGCATCAAAAAAGATAAGTTTGAAAAAGTTAATTTTACCATTGATATCTAGAACGGATGCGCGCACTTACTTGGAGAGATATCATCTTTGAATTCTTTGATCATTCAGATCAGAGACACAGGGCTCACAGAATGTTTGAATAGGTGTTATCTAGGTTCGCATGGTATGTTCTACCCAACGCCATTTCCTTTGCAGCATCATCCGTTATAAAGTGAAAGTAATTGACAGCCTTATTTCTGTAGAAATATTACAAGAAATGAAATGATAGAGTGGAAAGTGATAGCCTCAGAATACGTTTACATTTAGCTATAAAATTAAACGTCTATGCTACCTCATTATCTTTAGATTCTGATAGGTTATTCGGTTATGAAAAAATACGTTGACCTGAATAGTCACTCTGTGCGTCAGGTTTGATTAAATATATTTTTGCATTTTAATTTATTCGAGCCGGCCAAATAAGGCGACATGGTATCGGCCCAAGAGGCAAACAGACGGCGGAATAAATCCTTATGTATACATTCTTATGTTGCATTCTCTCTATGATAGAAAAACACCATAAAGTGATCTCAAACTAAATGGATACTGCGTAAAAATATTGTCACTATCATACATTACGCGAAAACGCGAAACCAAAGAAATACTGCTAAAGTATGAAGGTTTTATTATTGGTGTTACTCATCCACGTCCTCATCTGTCACTGACATTTGTACAAGTTGAGCACATATTACCGGTTTTGGTATGTAAATTAAAAGCGTGGCGTTCAATGTGTTAAAAAGAGAAAACATTTTCTTCAATAAGTAATAAAGTATCTGATTCGGTGATTAATTTATGTTTTATGAATAAGGGGAAAATATTCGATAAAATCGAGTCTCCAGTCTCCTGTAACGTAAACCGCGCTACAATCACGGCGCTGCACTCTGTGCGCAATGCTCGGTGCGCGGGCGCCGCTCGTCTAGCCGGTTAAGACCGGATCGCTGACTCACGACCAACCACAGTTCACATCAAATAAGCTTATGTGCCTAAACTTTTTTTTGCTGGTTTTTATTAAGTTGGAAAAACAATATTCGTCACACATGACTAGCAAATATGTAGCTGAAAATTGAAATATCTTTCGTAAAAGCTTCCTTATTCCTCGACTTCTTTGATGCTATTTGTAGCCTTTCTTCAGTTAAGTGTTTGTTTTTAAATAGGCCCAGGGCCCAGCTGTTCACGGGCGTTTTCATCGAATGGTATTTCTTTTCTTTCTTTATTTCGAACTCTTTCAAATTTTTCAATGGAATAACGGCCTGATATATAAAGTCATTGGCCTCGGCGATGAAATGTCAAACTCATTACGTGACATAATATGCGTTAATTTGTTCACATTCTGTGTGCATTTTGATTGACTGGTTACCCTTGACTTTGTTTCATGTAAGAACGTACCAATTTGTTAAAATTAACCTTTAATGTTTTTTTAAACTAATTATTTGGTTGAGTTGAGACTAATACATACCTATAATAATTAAAGATAAGTTATTAACAAAACAAGCCTTGTTGAAAATTTGTGTGTAAATGACTATTTTTATTTGACGTGACAGTTTTTAACTGTTTTTGCATTTTTCGGAGATTATGATTATGATTATGATTATAATCTTTGGTTGACATTAATTACGTATTTTATAGTAAGGAGGTTGCTACCGAAAAAAAGGAAGAGAGCACAGTTGCGATGCAGTCATTCTAAGTACCTATGTCGCCGACAATATCTCTCTTTCATACTTTAAATTTCTACATGTAATATAGAGACAGTAGGAAATTCAGCCATATGTGACTTTCTATAAGGAGCTACCGACCGGAACACGAATCACAAAATAATAATGTATTAAAGCGCTCGGCAATTGTTTTTTTATGTGGGCCACGGTCGCGGCGTTTTGCGAAATCACTATGCGAGCTGCCTCATTACGGCTGTACCTACTTTTACTTTACACTCTCCTAGCGAACCTTGCCGAGGAAGCCGCGAATAAGATTCAATCATGTTGGACAATTTTACTAAGGTAGATGAAAGCAATGAACTAGGAAAGAGTCTATTTTATTGCTTAGAAAATGAAAAAGGGGAGGTATCTATGGAAATCTATTTTCCAATTTGCGGGGAAATAGATCTCCCGTTTCATTTATGAACTTTCTTTCTCCCTGTAAATATTTTGATATTAAAAAAGTATAAGTGGTTTCCTTTCAGGAAACATTGGTAGACTCAATACTTAAAATTCACTACGAGTAGAATCCAAAAACATATCTAGTATAGTATAGCATCGCGGAAATTCACGTACGGATTCTCGGAAATCTTTAGATATGGTTCTTTAACCATTTAGGGTTGTGCTTTGTATGGAAAGCCACATTGATCTAAGCCGGCATTTCACGAATTTGACCTTCGTCTTAGCCTCATATCTCAGTGACATTTCTGACCCTTATGTTACCTGGAGTATCTCTGAACCTTCTTAACTTCGAGCTGTAGGAAATTGGAGAAATCTGTCACTAGGTTAATTTTACTTATGATTTTGCTCATTAACCCCTTTATTTATAAAACTTAGCAAACCTCTGTTATATTTTGTTTCTTTCTAACTAATAAAAATGTCATAATGACAGATAAGGACAAACGATTATCAAGCGTCTTGTTAGACTTGTCAGACTTTTTTTTATTTACACAAATACGCCGTAAGTCTTTATATACATCCGCTTTCAAATGATAATTGTAAAATGATTGCCTTATCATAAGTATCAAAGTGTTAACACTCAGAGCTGTGATAGGTGTGCGATGTAACGTATACCGTAACTCGACTCCGCGTAAACGCAAAGGTATAGTTAAGTTGATGCATTGCAAGTATTGCAACTAGTAATTGTTCCTCTCTCCCTATGATGCCGTGGGAACCGCGATGCGAACTAGTTTTCTTTTCTTTTCTTCACGGACTAATCGTTATGTCTCTTGCACATTTCTTGCTCTTGCTTAATAACATTATCAACATATCTATATGCTTTCAACGAGCCGACTAGTCGTACGCATTAACATATGCTGTGTATGCATGGAAATTAGGTCATCATTACTATAAATAGTTAAGACACTTGTTTCTGCGATATATTTCACCAAGCCTGCTAACTATTTGTGTTATGGACAACGGTTTCAAAGCTGTAACTAGCACACAACATACAAAAAATGTAATTGAGCTTGATGGCCTACACTTTGAACTAGTGAGTTATAATTATTAGCAAATTGCACCTTCAATGTAGGTGAGCGTGGAGAGAGTTAATGGATATGCATAGTGTTAATAGCACCTCGCCATCCCGGCACGTTGAATGAGCCTATGAGCTCACGAGGAAACGCAGCCAAATTATAATTAGCTCACTGCGATGCGTTAACAGGTCAATGACACGCACTGCACGCGACCAAATGAAACTGTAACAGGCTGAACAATACGCCAATATATTGTGATCTTCGGCTGTTGAAGGCTGTCAAGTTGTGTCGGCTCTCTTTAATCTGGTGGACATGGTTACATATTGGCAGTTGGCCATGTATTCGTTGTCACCAATAAACGGCGCTTATTGCTCGGATTAACCGTTAACATTACTTTTATGCCTTGATATTGATATTTACGCAATTCTAGCGCATCTATTTTTATCTTGACGGACGTCGGAATTAGTCTTTAATAATTCAGATTTCACTTCTGACCTCCAAAAGATTCATGAAAAGCTTTATTTTATAAGGCGATATTGATTACCTACTCTAATTTGAAAGTTGTTATCTAAAGTCATGACTACGTGCCGGCTCTGTTTTCAGTTCAGCTGGGCGCTTGTCAACAACTGAACCACTTTCATAGTTTTTGGTTATTGTTATTGAACCAGCCAAACAACTTCTTTATTGCGTTGATTAGCTGTCACGACTCTATTCGGAGTTTTCGAACGTTCGCATCTTTTTTACATGTTTTGCCTTCACTTTTTGCTCGATTTTGGCAGTTCGATACACTTTCGTTGGTTCGGTCGCGGAGCGTAACCATGGCAACTATGTATACGATGGCTGCAAAGCAGTATCCAACGCACGTACACAATGTTTCTATGTGTGTACACAGGTTACAATGTTGTAAATTCTAAAATGTGACGCCCGCTTAAATTAGACCGACGGAGATGAGTTTGCTTTTGAAGCCGTGCTAATTGTATACATCCGCTGGAATGGATTGACATTTGAGTCTCACTTTAAATACTATGCACATATCAAGTCAAACCTATTCATAATGATGATAAAAATGATTAATTAAAAGTCTTAACAATGGCGGGGCACCCTGAGGAACTCCTAATTATAACGGGCGAGGGCAAGGTCGCCGACCTTCCGCACGCTCGGGTTAGCGTGCGTATATCTTAGTTTCTCCCGAGACAGTTGGGGTTTATGGAAGGGGAACACGTAGGGAAAGGTTGAATTTACGAACTCTTAATAGAATGTGAGCAGATTTGTTGGACATTGGAAAACAAGACAATGTTTGAGAAATTATAAATCCAACAAACTGAGATATGCACATTTTTCGAAGCTGTAGGTAAGCCATTTATTTTTAAATTCTCTTTTGTAATAACTACTGGAGCCAATATTCACCAAAAGCGCAGAAAAGTTGAACTTTTAAACAACGTACCTAAAAGGCAGAGGTGATATTGCCGTGAGTCACTGAGCAAGCGTGCGGCTGCCGCTTGATATGAATGCCTTTTGACGCGCACAATGATGGGAACCTTTCGTATTCATACGGTAGCAGTTCTGTAAGTAACGCATTAATCTCAGTCGAAGGCCAGCTATTTGGTATGGGATATGGGCTATTGGAGAAATTTGCTTTTGGTTTTTTTGTATATCTGAATCACTAATCATGGTGAAGTTACCAAACGTACATTCATTATGAGGAAAGGGGGACGACCGCCGCCAACATTTTCTTATCTGGATATTGATACTGTGGAAAATATTTTAACATAATTTGATGTATTAATATACACCAAACCATAGCTTAACCCTTAGTTTGACTTTTTTTTTAATAAGAATTAGGAACATATTAGGAGGAAAAAAAATTAAATGTAGCTGTGGTTGATAACACATCTAATTGGGTCGAAACATTTGCAATAATCTTTAAATTCAGAGACGAAAATTAGAACTACGTTTATAAGGGAATTTGACGTCCACTTTCGTCTTGATACTAGCTTTCAACGCTGGTTGTAAACTGGCTGGGTCGATCAACAACCAACAAGATCAACACACTAAACCTCAATATCCGAACTATGCTGAAAAAATGGAGTCTTCATATAAGTTTATAATTCGTACTTTCGTATCTTACCTTTCGAGTATGTAAACGTGGGGAACCTGGGGAAGTAGTATTAATCTTGTATACACCGTGTTTTTATTGAATTCCGTTAACTGCGGGATATGAGTAAGTATGTTTAAGCAATCTAAGTGGCATAGTTAATCCGCAAAAAAAGAAAATATTTTTATAAAAAGTAAGTAAGTGTTGCGTATAGCGTTGTTGTAACACGGGCATTACATTTAATTTAACCAATCAATTGAAAACTGTGACATATCAATGTCATTTCGAACATCGATCGTCCGAGATAGTACTTACGTTTAGTAGCAAATGTATACACTCGTACTAAACACTAATCAATATGCAAACAGGCCCTAAGGTAAGTGTATACGCTTGTAATGGCCTTATAAGATAAAAATGGGTAAGTAATGAAACGTATACGTACTTATGGTATATTCCATAGAACATATAAACTCTAATAGTATAATATTTAAAAGTATAACATTCACTAAGAATAACGATTATAACGAATAACAACGAAAATTATAATTTCATAATCAATAACATCCTGTAAGTACTATCATTTATGGTAAAATTCATGTAATATAATGTTGAATCAATATAATTTTAAAAATATATAACAACGATTACCAATAATAAGCTAAAAAAGTAACATACTAATAAACGCCTTACAATTCTCCAAAAAAAAGTCAGTTCAATTAGCTCGCAGTTCACCTAACACGCTCCTCCTCGCTTCACTCGTCGTCGTACCTATCTATACTCCTGTCAAACAATACTCTTCCGTGACATTATCTACACGCTCTGCTGCTTTATATTCGAATATTATTTAAAATGTTATTCGACATTTTGATATGTATACTAATTGTAGATTATTTCAAACGGAATTATTTCTTAAGCTCGTTAGGCGAAACAATGATATATTTTATATATGTTATATCATTATGAGCTTATACTTTTTGAAAATAGACATTTTGTACATTATACTTAACGTTATTATACGTTATGAACGTTTGTAAAGTAAAATTATACCAAAAGTGCGTATACATTTCATGACGCACCCGATAAAAATAAATTATTGATTGTCTCAGAAATAGAGTTACTTAGAATACAGGTGTCTTTGAGAAAATTACTTAATTTAAGCTCAGGAATGCACCTTTGAAATTAACGAAAAAAAAAAACACGGTGTATGTGTAACGAACGTTTTGGTTCACTGTAGCCGAGAGTATCTTAAAAAAACGAACGTGAATGTATTGCGATATGGTTTTGCTGGATATCGAATAGATATTTGCGTATGTGCCAGGCCCCTATTGTGATAAGGTCGTGCGCCCCAACGAGCGCATTATCCCAACAACAATACGCGAGAAAGCACCGTGTCATCGCAATCGTTCTCGCTTTCACGATGGCCGAATATTATAACGTTCATTTGTGTGCCTACTTATACCTACTTCCACTATTCAGAAGTAAGCTTGTATTCTACAAAAAAGCGAAGTGAAGAAAACTAGAAACGAGTGTTCTATGCTCGAGATTGTAGTTATTTGTCGCCTAAACCAATGTCGAGAGCTATATTTCTTTGTTACCGCCCCAACGTGCTGAATGTGCAACATTTTACGAGTAGGTACGTTTTCCTTACCCAGGATGAAAAATTTGTATACTTCGTACAGGGCGGTAACCACAATTTTATGGTTCCTGTAACGTACCTAAACAATATTTAGCTCCGTGATTTTAATTATGTTAGATGTCGCCGCTTCTTTTCGCCAGCGCCCTACGCGATAACATTTCCATCCTCACCACTTAGATGGTTGGCAGTCCTCAACTGTGTATTTCTCCAGGAACTTTCTGCCTCGCACAGCTAAATTGTGAAATGAATCTGCGGTATTTCGGGACCGATACGACCTTCAAACCTTCAAGAAAAGAGCGTACTCCCATCTTAAATCCGGCAACGCACTTACAACCCCTCTGGTGTTTCAAGTGTCCATGGACGGCGGTAATCGCTTACCATCAAGTGATCCGTCTGCTTGTTTGCCTCCTCTATTATAAAAAAGTTACTTTTTTGACGCGAAATCATTGTTGCCTCCACCAAACAACATTTAAAAAAGTCCAACACTACTACTACTCTCACAATTATTATAATATATGTATTTCTGTAAATTCTGGCAACCCTTATGATGGATCATTAATCGCTGAACACGGTCAAGTATTTTCAGGAATCGATTGAGCCCTGCGCAACACGGTTAGTTGATGGAACTGAATATGTTTTCAATTTGCTGCCAATGTATGATGAAATAGGTACAGAGGCAGGCATCCTCCTGAACTTTACGATCGATTTGCGGTTTTACGACTAATAAATGGCTTCTGTTGCTTCTAGAAAGCTCCAGATCTGTGCCAATCTTGCAATGTGCATATACCTAGGGATCCCTTCGGCATATTTCGAATCGCTGTAAGCAAACTTAGGCATTTGGTTGCTGCCATTGATAATATCGGCAAAGAAATGTCCCAATGTTGAAAGTAATCACGTATGGATCTGTGATATCCGAAATAGGGTCTTAATAAAATAAATAAATAAAGGCTAACAATTATATACATTTCATAAATTTCAATGTTCTCTTGAATAAAAGTAAACCTAAAACCGACAAGCGGCAAGCTGTTGTTTTTGCAATTTAAACAGTCTGGCTCCATTTAATATCAACACCTAAACTTTTCCCCGCATCCCTGCTTCGGCCTTGCTGTCTAAACACATTACGGCATACTTAATGCGTCTAGCCGACCTCACCAGACACCTCCGTTGAGACATCTCCTAGCCTTTGTTTTTGGCTGTCCGCGTACCTTATACACCTTATGCTGGAGTTTCCTTTTGGCGATATCAGTTACATATATAATACGAGTATAAGCACAAACAACTGGGCTTAGTCTTTGACATGACATTTTTATTTTATAATATCTATAGATTTAGATTTGTTTCATAATATGAAATTACAATATAAATTATATTAAAGTAATCTATATGAATCTATATTATTAGTATAAGGGAACACCAAGCAGCATAGTTTTTCGTTCTAGCGAACGAATCTATTCATATACCCTGTTTTTTTTATTTCCGTTAATTTCAACTCATTTCAAGGGTGTATCCCTGAGCTTAAATTAAGTAACTTTCTCAAAGATACCGGTATTCTAATTAACTCAATTTCGGATATAATCAATAATTATTTTTTATCTTTTACAAGCGTGTACACTTGCCTTAGGGCCTGTTTACATAATGATTAGTGTTTAGTACGAGTTCATACATTTGCTACTAAACGCAAGTGCTATCTCGGACGATCGATGTTCCAAATGACATTGATATGTCACATCACAGTTTTCAATTGTTTTGGTTGAGTTAAATGTAACGCCCGTGTTACAATAACGCTAGATGCAACTAATTACTTTTTATAAACATAAAAAATATTTTTTTTTGAAAATTAACTATGCCATTTAGTTTCTTTAAACGTACTTACCGATACCCCGAAGTTAACGGAATTCAATAAAAACACGGTGTAGATAACATAAGCCTTACCTCTAAACTCGGCTTTTGTTTGGTCGGTACTCAGGTCATTCAAAATCCTTTAGCTTTAATGAGTATTTGAATGGTTTGACACAGTAGAATACTTGCCCTGTACAGAAACTATTAAATACGAAAATGCTAAAATATTGATAAAAGTAACTATTAGACACATACGGCAAATGCGTCTAGCCGATGTCATGAAATAGCATTTCTCACTTCGCCAGTGCATAATAGAAACAAAATAAACGGTATCTTTAATCTTTGCCTTTGTTTTAACCCGTCCGCGGGCCATTTAATCTCTCGTTGCCTTTCAGCATACATTTGAATAGGTTGGCACAAAAGCTGGGCTTCATCGCTTTATGCAGTGACATAGATTATACTGAAAAATGTTTGTGCACAAAACTGCATAAAACCTTTTAGATATTTGGCACTGCTTACCTTTAGCGTCAGTTTAAATGGATTATTGTATTATTTGTATTGGTGACATACGAGTTGATTTTACGTAGGCGTTGTTATTGTAGTTGCATTGCAACATTGAGCTCGGTGAAGCAGCTGTGTAAATGAGGTTTAGAAATAACCGCAGCAACTGTTGCTAGTGTCGATATTCCATATCCTCATATCATATCCATATAGGATAAAATATACATTGAGGATAGACAGTTACATAACATTTCTACCCTGATTCTACCAAGTCAATTTGTATTTGTTTTTTCTTTACCTTCATCTCGTCTGTCCTAACCACATGATAACTGTGAATTCCAGGGCGCATTCACTCTGCCATCGTGTCCGGCGTCAGCCTGGAGACGCGCTCGGTCACTGTGGAGTGGTACGAGCGCGGCGAGACCAAGGGCAAGGAGGTGGAGATCGACGCCATCCTCTCGCTCAACCCGGAGCTGGCCGGCTCGAGGCACACGCCGCATCTACAGCCTATGCCTAATAAAATTACACGGGTAAGCTTTTGGACGATATGCTCTCCTGGTACTTTTACTAAGAAAAGTTAAAGCGAAAAGTCAATGTGACGCACGTTACGCATGTATTGTAAGCTACCCTAGCCAGAGAACATAGTTTCGAGCGACAATTATGTACTCCTGTAGAAGGCCCGATCTTTTTAAGAAGAAACAAATGCGTTACAAAGGTTTTCCGCTTTTATGCTAATTAATGTTGAAGAAAGATAAATTTTTCATATGAGTTTGTATGGCGTGTTGTAAGTTGTAATCTTTAAATAATAGGACATGTACTTACAAAACCTTTGTGACAGAACTTAGGACCCAAATAAGTACTGTCGTGAATTTTTTTGACTCATAATAGGTAGAGAGAGACAAGTAAAACATGTGCAAAACCTCTGTGGTTAACTTATATATTTTATTGTTCTCTATAGTCTCATTGAAAAATAATAAGTTTTAAATATTGTACTCTATTTGTAAAGTATTAGCATACTACACACGTGCAGGGATGCCGGAAGGACCCTGATCCATAAAATTGAGGCAGGTCTTTGTACCACTGAACCGTGTCGCGGCTCAGTCAATGACCACGCTCGCTTGCTTGCCGAACTAATCGCCTACTCTAACGCTTGTCATCTGAACTAAACTCGAGTGATTTCATCTACTAATCATAACTACTAAATAGTCGATATATTAAACGTTGGCGTTACATCATCTCATGATGATGCATTTATATAGCATCATTATCAAGCAACCTTGCTTTCTTCAATTTGCAGTTTACGGTAGACTGATTGCTTCAGATACTAGAGTATCAAGTAAACTAGTAGTATAAGTACTAGAGAAGAATTGGACTTGTCAATGAAATAAAAATGTTATAGTTTTGGTGGAGTTAAAATAAAATGATGAAGAATTAAAGTGAGTTGTTTTAATGTGGAGACACGGTCAGGACCAGGACCCCTTCTATTCATATTGTCTCGCACATAAAATTACAATTACAATTTTATCGCGGGTTGGTACGCGCTGAAGCGGCCAGCTAATCGATATCCATGGCGGAGTCATGGTTCACCCACTAAAGTGGGTAGCCATTGATTACTCGAAAAGTGTAGATAACACATGAAATGCCAATAATCTGATAATACTACCCATAAATATAAACAATACTACATAATTACTCTTATAAGCATATTATTTGTTAAATAAAAATGTTATAGTTTTGGTGGAGTTAAAATAAAATGATGAAGAATTAAAGTGAGTTGTTTTAATGTGGAGACACGGTCAGGACCAGGACCCCTTCTATTCATATTGTCTCGCACATAAAATTACAATTACAATTTTATGTGCGAGACAATATGAATAGAAGGGGTCCTGGTCCTGACCGTGTCTCCACATTAAAACAACTCACTTTAATTCTTCATCATTTTATTTTAACTCCACCAAAACTATAACATTTTTATTTAACAAATAATATGCTTATAAGAGTAATTATGTAGTATTGTTTATATTTATGGGTAGTATTATCAGATTATTGGCATTTCATGTGTTATCTACACTTTTCGAGTAATCAATGGCTACCCACTTTAGTGGGTGAACCATGACTCCGCCATGGATATCGATTAGCTGGCCGCTTCAGCGCGTACCAACCCGCGATCACTCGCATTGTTTGCCCACAAGCACGTTGCTATTCGACGCACAGTTCTTCGCCTCAACCCGGGAAAGTATAATGTGTCTTCCACTTTTGCTACCCTAGCACATATTACTTGAAATTTACAAGAAATATCAAGTCAATTGCCCAATTACTAGTGAAATTTGCTCATCAATGGACGGAACCTAGTAGTGTTACGACTGTCATAGAAACTCAAGAACAATGTAGAAATGTTCCCATACATCATCAGCTGGCAGGTGATCATTTTATTGCAATGCGAAAACTTTTTGTTCATTAGTGTTGTTATTATTGCACACACTATACCATCCTATATTATAGTGCAAAATGTTAGAGCATTGAAATTTAGATAGTTTTTAAAGTCACTACTGTTGCTAAGGCAACACGCACGCCTTTCAAACCGCATTTCACAACAGGTAGTGCAACGTAGATTTTACACGTGATGCGTACATATCTGAAAATAAATTTAATATCAATATCACTGTGTGTTATTATGGTGCTCGTTAAATATTCACGTGATGTCTGTTTTTGATATATGTACCACGAAACACTTACAAGTAGCGGCTGTCGATGTTTACCACAACAATGCATTAGTCGCGTGCCGGCCGTCGGTCAGATGATTGATACCCAACGACCTTACGACTTGTACGGCTGTCTGACGCACGGCTCGCATCGATTTTCTATCGCCCTATTAGCAGAACAGTTTCACTTTCCACTCGGACTGGAACGTTAGGGACGCTAGTGTTCCGCAGATTCGATACGATGACCATGTCAGACGACGCCACGGATAAACCTGTGAGTTTTACTCTAGATTGGAGTTCGATCGGTCTCGTGAAAGCCTAGATTAGATTAGGCTCGCAAAAAAAGTATCGCGAAAGAATTACGCACGATCGACTGGGCACTTTCGCTGTTCAGTTTTGTCTGACTCTTTGTCCCATCTCCCGCTGTGCGCCAAATGTTATGTCTAGCTAGATCAAAAAGATCAACGGGCAGCGTTTGTCTACGAGACACTTTCACTGCTAGTTGCGCTGCGCAGTGCTACAGAAGTTGTTTCTTTCTTTTGTAAAATCCAAAGAAGAGCAGTGGGAGACACAGAGTGCTAGAGACAAGAACATTACGAGTGTGTAGACCTTACTGCCGATCTTGCCGCGTTAGTACCTTTAAGTAAATAGGGTATTAAACATCTCTGGATGTCCTCTTACGATCGTTCGAACTCCAATCCTCTGCCTGATGCTTGAAGGAGGCATCGGGCTCCTCGTCGGACGACGGCGGGTTCCTGGCAGGCGCGGAGGGCGAGGGCACCGGCGACTCCGGCCACACGCTGCCCGTGCGCAACTCACGGACGGTACGACGGGCACGGGCTCCGGGAGAGAACCGCCACTGTCGTGAATTCTTGTATCTCTTGGTTGCCATAAGGTGCTGATGGACTTGAGCATCTCTTGTTCGCGAGCATGCTCATTACAAGTGAATGCTCAAATCTATCAGCAACTTGATATTCCATTTGGGAATGTCAGGCGCAATTATTACAATAAAAAAATCCAATCCCAATAAATTTAAGATACGAAAATTCGTGCCATCACCAAGGTTTCTCTCACTTGATCCGAAAACTGTTTCTACACACTGTTTTATCATTACGTTGCTCCACGAACTATGATTTGCACACCAAGTGAACAGCTTGTTTTGGTTTCTGATCGATTGTGTTATTGTCATGTTGGCCACACAATGCAAGTTGTCCTACCGTGACAAAAACTCAATTGATTGTTCCGTAGTTGTATTGTGAATATTTGAAGCAATTAGAATTAATACTACACTTTGATATCACCGTTAAAGGTTAACTTGTAAGGATTTTGTTTACTATTTGCACTTATTTAATGGCATGACATCATGTCGGCGCTGATTCATCTTCCCACACCAATTCCAAAAGGAATGTTTCTTCAAAAACTGGCGTATTGTGTAAATATTGTTAACTTCTTGGTAATACATTTTAGAGGAATAATGGCACAGTCACAATAAATATAACATACCACTTAAAACATACTTTGTTAAATATATGGTTGCATCTGGGGGAATTGTTATTTATATTCTTCCACAAATCTTCTAACAGGACACACGACGTCTTTGTGGTGGACGGTGTGCATGTAAGATTACAAATGGTACGCACAAAAGACTTCACCAATGGAAATTGTTCTTTTCTTTTTCAGGATTATTTTATTATTCCTAAATGAATGACGATGTTCTTAAAACCATTTAACTTAAAACAAGCGACTTGATAATTTTTCTTTCGGTGCACTATTATTAATGGGCCCTTGCTGGTTTTATGAACCTCGGTCACAGGAAATACAGTCAGCAATACTATTCGCTTAGCACCTTTGCAAACAAATTTCTTTGCAGGGGGGTCACTTTTTTTCTGCAGCTGACTGTGCATATATCTACTTGTACTTGTAATCTGTTATTTTATAATACTTTTTTGTCAGCCTGCAGCCGTTCTTGACGATAGGGCGTGTCTAGTAATTAAGTGTACGATAAATGATGCTAACTTGTTAATACCCTAATGCGATTCATAGGGGATAGTGAACTATGAAACAAAGCCAATATATAGCTCAAAGTGATTAGCTTTCTTAAGTATACCGTCACTTTCAATATGCTTTATATAGTGTTTCCATTTAATTAGTTGTAGTTATTTTATAATTTTTATGTAGATGATATGCAGAAAGTAACGTAGTCAAAGTAACTATGACATTTATAAATACAATATAATCTCTGACGTTATGCAACTTTAAACGTAAATCGTTATATATCATTTAATTTTTTTAAGCATTAAGAAGGCTGTAGTTAGAAAATGTCAATGATCGATTGATATGCTTAGGCTTGAGCTTGAGCATTCTAGGCTCCAGCTTATGGTATTTTTCCGTTATTCAAAATGCGTAATGCGTTGTTTCAATAATTAAATAAAGTAACTTATGCCGACTGCAAGTTCCCAAATTATGAAAATTTCCACAAGGAAACATTTCGGAAAAATTGTTATAATTTCCTATGGGAAAATAAACTTCCGCAAGCTTTTATAACTATAGACATTTTTCTCATCTTGCACGTCTCTAAGGCATCATGTAACATTCTATACATATATACTAGAATTCACGGAATTGGTAGCAATATACCCGGCGATGCTACGTCTAACGAACACTCCTTATTGCTCCCTCATTTGGCACGGGCTCAAAACATCCTCGATGTATGAATATCGACGCCATCTGAAAGGAGACTGCCTGTTGTTAGCTGCGTTGTAATTGAAATTATATCCCAGGATTTCTGATTTGGTTTACTAGCTTTTCCTGTATGTGACCTCTATATTGTGTTAATTTAAAATTACCTAAAAGTAGCATATTCGATGACAAAGTACTTGTGCAAACGTTAACTTTATTAAGGTAGCCTCCAAAATGGTTTTTACTTAAATTAAACGAAATAAGCATACACAAGAATACGATTGTGTTCTTAAGACAACCAGCGCCATCTATGTTTTTCTTGAGAAACTAAACCGTAAACCGTCAGTAAATAAACTTTTTCGTTCATTAAATTTCATAATCTTTCTTTAAAAATAACACTTTATGGCTTAAGATATTTATTTCTCAGAAGATTTACATAAATCAGTTACTGAGAAAACAATATTTTTGCTTAAATTTAAATATGAGAGGAATTTCGATTTGGCCACTCCGGTCCGGTCTGATCAGTGCATGTGGTCAGTTTTTTTTGGGTGATTTTTTTGTTAAGTTAGTTTGATTTTAGCTTTTATACAGTTCTCATTTCTGTCTTATGCGATGTTCTGGAACGGAATGTAATATACCTAACGTCTCAGAATGAATTCCATCGCCTTTCTTGTTGTAAAAAAAACCTTCCCTTGATGCCCCAGGGGCTGAGCATTATTAGGTTTCCTGGCGGGAAGTAAATTGTTCCTAATGGGATCGCAATTCTCTCGACAATTACCTCTCAGGAATCGTCCGTGTAATAAGCCTGTAAGACAAATCTAATTGCGATTTGTCTTTAGTACTATGGTTTTCATCCTAGTCTTAAATTAAGTAATTAGCTTAAATGTTATGAGAAATTCGTAAAGTGGTATGATTCACCATCGAATAGAATTCCAAATAACAGAAAAAATAACTAACGCACATATATATGTAGGGGTTTATATTACCTGACACCCTGTGCTAGTAAAGCAAGCTAATTTATATCTTAACTGAAGGGAAAGCGAAGGATTCCCATTTCACCCAGGTGATCGAGTAGACGAGGAAATTACAATCCGCATCCTGCAGTTGGCCCAGATGCATTCGTAATACCGTTCGCAAACCTATGTCTTACATAAACAGGTTGGAATTCAACTTTGTAGAAATATTTGTGGTCAATATACTTTATATTGCACTGGTATTCTTTTTGCTGACATTGTACCAAATATTTAAAATTTAGATAACAAGCGTGAAATGAAAGCGTGAAACAACTCAAAATCTAATATAAATACTTTTCTTGCTCACGTTGTTTATCATGTAATTTTGTTTCCCTATTTATTTTGTAGCAAACTGATTATCAATTTATTATTGACGAATTTAAACGTAGCTAACAGGCGTAAAATTAAACCTGGTTACACAGTAAAAAGCAAAAAAAGTATTGTTTGTTTTCTGCCAGTTCTGTCCGTAATACCTTTGGACTTTCATTTGTCAACAGATCATGGTACTTTAATGATTATAGTTTTCCCAGTCTTTAAACTAGATTAACAAGCGTAAAATGAAACGTTATATACAATTAAAACATGCAAATTAACCCTAATAACGCATCTGGCCAGGAATTAGCGTGGTCAATGTTAATTCGGACCGACCGATCGCTAACTGGGTCGCTGACTAGTCGCTACCGATTATAATCTAATTTGGGACGGGACAATTGTTGTCTAGTAGGTAAGATAGTAAGTATTTGAAGAAAACTGGCGTTCATAATTGGATTAACAACGAACAACGATGTTGGTCATCATTAACCAGTATTTAATTGTTGGACCCGGGTACCTCCTTAAACTACGTCCAAAAGAGAGGTATGGGCATTGTGAATGTCATCTCGCTTTGTGTGGTAGGGCATAGCACAGCGGATGTCATTCCAGATCCAGAGCAGAGCCCAACTGGGTACGTAACTCAACCTTACAGAAAACCGCAGCCTAATAACACTAGACCCTACTCGTAGTGTTGTGTTCCTGCCGGTGAGTAAGGTTGCCCAACGAGGGGGGGTTTAGGGTCGGCAACGCGCATGTCCTCTGGAGTGCAGGCGTACATAGGCTACGGAGACTGCTTACCAACAGGCGGGCCGTATGCTTGTTTGCCACCGACGTAGTATAAAAATAATAATAATAACTGTTTAGTTTTTGTATCAGTTATTTGTCTTATCATTCTTTCTTTGAATTTCAAATACAAATTATTTATTATCATAAAGGTTGTATTCATGTGCAGAGATATATTCATCAGACTCTAAACTAGCCTGAGCCTGTATCTTGGACGTCTGCGAGAGAGAATGACTCCTAGAATTACATTAGTAAATACAGTGTTTAATACTAAAATTAGATACTACATAAAATCACTGAATAATCTCAATTAAAAGGTTCAATTAGAATCAAACAAATTAAAGGTAATATACGGCACTATTATTGTTTTTAGAATTAAACTGTACTACATTTTCTAAACACGGAAATCACTCTGCATTTTATGATTTAATTTATGTTATTATGTAGGCCTTCGTATTTTTGGTCCATCAATATTATATATGTATTAAATTCTTGTGTTATGCACTCGCTGACCTTCCAGCAAATTAACAGAGTGCATAACGGACATCTGACATGCGCGTTGCACGCGATTCCTTAAATGCAATAGTTAAAACTCCTTTGTTCTTTGAATATTAAGATATTGTAGTCAAAAAATAATAATCAAAAGTGACGTAGATTAGACATAAATATTCAAAACGATAACCAAGTAAATACATTGAATATTTTTTGCAATTAACAGAACAGGTTCGGGACAAAACCCTTCTAGATTACAGAGTTTGCCAAATTAAAAGGTCGTGTTCAGAACCACTGAAGACTTTCTCTGCCCACGTGTCTGGTACGTCCACGTCTTGTGGTATCCAAAGCAAGGAAAAGTGTTGAGGACTTATCCTCTTGATAGCACGCTACTTTGTCTTCATATGCTAACATTAAACGTACAGTTTCAGCTACCTCTTTGTTATTACATACTATTCTAACTTACGTAACATTTAGAACAAAAATGCTTATTACTGTAGCATGCCCGCATACGGTCGCGCGCGGTGCTCTGAACATTTTCGAAAGTGTAACTCAAGTAGTGTCCATATGATATACTGAATTTTATCCTTTATTTCTTCCCGATGATACCCAGCTTTTTTATAAACTGCTTCAAAAACGTTGGTAATTTGGTAGCGATGTGAATAGTGTTTTTAGATTGAAGTGAGCTCGTGGCTAATTTCAGACGCGATGCAGGCTTCAGTTTGAACTTGGCACGATTTGTTTGGAAGTGTTTTAGTCAGTTTATTAGTCCGTCGATTTTTATAATTTTATTTGTAAATATTTGACTTCTTTTCGTATCTTTTGTAAGATAGTATTTGCTGTGTTCTGTTTTAAGTTGCTTTTTGTGTAATTAATGGGTGGTGTTGTGTATTGTTTTATTCACGTGATTTTTCTGTTTTAGGACATGACTCGACAATCCATCCACCAATCCATCCCAGTGCCCACGAAAGGTAAGTTTATTGCATATTTTAATAAGATAGTTCCTGCTTTTCACGACAAATGAAACGCAAGTGCTACACGATTTATTTCTATTTTTAACTAAGTATTGCAGCTGTAAACAATCTCTAAGCCAACACTAGAATAATAGTCAACAATAGTGAATAGTGAATATTAGTAATCGTTTTATTCGAACGATGTAAATTTACTTTTTTTTAAGTACCTACGTAAAAAATCAATAGTCTGACGAAGCTAACTCAGCATAGTATGTTCAATGACAAAGTGTGGCTATGTCATCATTAATGTCAAATTTCTATGAAAATATGACGTTTATAATGGCATAGACTCACTTTGTTCCATTCGAATCGGTGCAAAGTTATCTTAGACGGATTCTAGAAGACACTTTCTGCAAGTTCAATTTTTTATTTTTACTTTCTTTAGATAGGTATGTGTTCGTCGTATTATTTTTAGCAGTTGCAAGAAATCTGTTTGTTGTCCATGAATCATACCTGTGTCCTATGCCGTCGTCCTAAATATAGCACAAAGACTATCCTAATGAGGAGTTCGTAACGGTTTGCGATCTCACAAGATATTAAACTCACTTTATTGTTTGCTTTGTGAAATGAAAATGACACACGGGCTGTATGTAAATGTGCTGAGATTAAGCAGAATCTTGACTCAACGATTGGTCATTTTTCATGTAGCCAATCGTTGTCTTTATGTTGTTTTCTCGTAACCGATCTTTGATCTTTTGATATTAAATAAATTGTTGGAGTAGGTCATAAAGTGATTAAAATTGTTTGTAGTATTTATCCTGTCATAATTTAACCTTATCTATGGCGAGGAGAGCTGTAAGTGGTTTGTGTTAGTTATTTTAATTGGTCACATTTGGCAGATATACTAAAACACACCCAACTTGTTAGTAGAAAAAGGCTTAAAATTCAAATTTTCTATGGGGGAGGCAACTCTTCGCGCATATTTGAATATATATATATATTTTTTTTTTATAAATATTGAAATATTTAAAATATTCAATCGTTCTCTTTTCATAAAAGCCATCGTTTAAGTTTTGGGAGGTCGAAGATGACCAAGTCGACGTTGCACGAAAATAGAGGTCATTGCTCGGGTCAAGTTGGTTGGTAAACATTGTTCTTGGACAACATAGCGAGCTTATAACTGATGTTATGCCACTGAATATATAATTTAATAGCTAGTTCAGTCACCCTGCAGCGAAATGCAAATAAATAATGTTTGAATTAGATTGGCAGTCGTTCGTAACTGTTCCGTGACAATGACAATACGCAGATCGCTAAAGGTGATATTCGGACGATGACTGCATTCTGTTGCGGCTTCACTGCCGCGTCACTCATTTTATCAAGGAAACTGACAGTGACATCACCCGCGTTACTGCCGCAGGCGATGTCAGCAATAACGCCTAGCAGTAATGTTGTCAACTGAATATGACCTTAACACACGCAGATCGCTAAAGGTGATATTCGGACGATGACTACACATTCTGTTGCGGCTTCACTGCCGCGTCACTCATTTTATCAAGGAAATTGACAGTGACATCACCCGCGTTACTGCCGCAGGCGATGTCAGCAATAACGCCGTAGCAGTAATGTTGTCATCCGAATATGAGCTTAACACGAGAGAAATTGGTTATGAATTGCTTTAGTAATGATGCCGTGAGATTTTCTTTGGTTATAAAAGGTTCACGCCTATGGCTTTTTTATATAAATCCTTAGGTATAAGATTGATAGGATTACAAATAGGAAACATGCGATTAAGTAGAACGGCAGATTGAAACAATGTAACTTAACGTAAAATAAAACGCAGATTGTAAATAGTATTAAGACAGTGATTCTAAAAAAGCTGACTAAAACTTTACAAATAATAGGCACTAACTTATTAGGAGGCAAGTATACCACGCACTCGTCCATACAAAAAGAGAAAATATTTATCCATTCTCCATGTTTTTTTTAATTAAAATTAACTTTATAGGTTTTCCTTTTTTTCATCATTAGTTATAAAAAAAAACATATCGCAAAGCTAATCTTCCCTCTTAAGTAATATATGGACTGAAGCACAAGTGACACATTATACTCCTGAATGTAACTATTTCACCTCGTACTCTGACTTGTAATCTATATCCCAATTCATACATACTTATAACTTCCTAACATAATCGCCCAGTACTATGACCCGGTATCACCGTAGCCGTATCCTGGACGCCATTAAGGCTGGCCTTATCGGAAGACATTGATCTGTATCGATCACACAGTACAAATGCCCCACATCTCGGGTCATCGCACTTGTATCACCTGTGTACACTGTACTGATACTGAATTAATACAATTTGGTGTCTTATGGAATATGTAATAGCTTTCGTTACTTGATATGCTGCTGGATGTATTTCGTTGTTTGTTAAAGATTTGATTACTGTATAATCGGGTACCAAACTTAAGACCGTGTGAGGAATGTCGAGATTCGACATCGCACCAAGGTGACGACGTCGGACACGTCATTACCAAATTAAAATGGAGCTGGGCGGGACATGTTGCCAGGCAGAGTGATGACAGGTGGGCCAAAATGCTAACGAAATGGTGGCCGCTTTCAGACGAAAGGAGTGCCTGCGTCCGTTGGCTCGTTGGGTGGACGAAATTCGGAAGACTGCGGGTCACTTCTAGATGGGATTGGCGCAGGACCGGGATAAGTGGCGTACTAGAAGAGAGGCCTATGCTCAGCAGTGGGCGATAAAAGGCTGATATGATGATGATGATGATAATCGAGTACACGAAAATGGCCGTGTACCATTTTTGTGTAGCTTATTTAACATTTTTTAATCAAAGTATTACGCGCAGGAATCTAATTAATTATGTTACGAGTATAAGTTGATGGATAAAAGATTAAAATTTATTATGCTAAGTTCATTCACACAAAATGGTAGGCGAAATTAAGTTGTGTAAAAACTAAACGGAATTTAAGTCATAACTCATATCATAATAGAACACAAAATCTCTTTAAACCTAATTATTCACATTTCAAAATTTGAAATGAAAAAGTATCAATTCATTACTAATTAGCGGCTACCTACCTGTATATTTCCAAAATTCATTAGCTCTTAAAGTACGAGCATAAATAATCTAGGTCAAGTTTGTGAGTCAGGCAATTGACAGTATCGACAGAGCTCTGATCCTGGTTCCTAATCGGGCGGCCATTAGGCCATTACACTTAGCTCGCCAAACGCAAGCACATACAGATGCCTCTTTATTAGGCGGCCGTGAGCAATAAAGTACATGACGTCATATAATGCCCTAATTGCGTTTTAGTTCATGTAACACCGTAAGACCATACTTGGGTCGACCAACTGGACGCTGTCCTATAGGTTATCCTACATATCGTTCGGCGGATAGAGTGGAGGTAGACCTCCGTGAGCTCGGTGTCGGCGAAAGCTTGTATGAATTCGCTCAGGATCGAGCAAAATAGCGGACTGTTGTGTTGGAGGCCAAGACTCATTTTGGGTCATCCCGCCATGTAATGCCATGCCAAGTCAGTAAGTAACACTGTAAGACAAAACATCAAATTTACTAAACTTAACGTGGTTGTTTAACTTTTTATTCATAAACAATATTTTGAACATTGCTGGGTTTTGTTCGTGAGTTTGCCGAGGAGATTTTTATAGAAATATTGTGTTTGGGATATTGTTCCCAGAGTAAAGGTCATTTAGGCTGATTTTCAACGACCTACTTAAGCTAACCAAGTAACCATAAACTAAACTCAAACCAATGAAAAAAATTTAGCATCTTGCAATAGATTTCATTTCATAGGACCACAATTTGTATCTAGGTACTAGGTACACAATGAGCATAACAAATTTCAATAATATTGATTTAAATCGAGCTTTAGGGTATATGAGGTCTTGGTTACTATTTTTTTACATCTGGTTCATTTCAATTAAATTAAATTAGTTAAAAGAAAAAACATAAACCTTATTTTTTACTACGTGTACTGATAGGCAATACTTAGTTCCTAAAGGTAGTACGCAAATTACTTCAAAGGTTTACAACGTAGTACAATATAGACCTTACTGTTACGTCCTTCATATTTATATAGTTAAACCTATAAGGCTAACCAAAGCAATTAAAGTTTCGGCCCGCCCCATTTACCGGAAATTGGTGTGTTCAGTACAACTGCACTTGCACGTAACGCGATTTGTTCTACGGTGTTTTGTATTCTGACCCAGAATAATTTCTGCTATTTTTGGATAACTTGTTAGGGTGACAATACATTTTACAATATGGCAATATGGATTACATATAATGAACACGTAGCAAACTCTGTTTGTTGTTACCTTTTCAAGGCTAATTTTGGTACATAGGCTGCTTTATTTTTGGAAATCCACGCCTTGGAGGGAGAGAGGCGAAATGACATGAATGAATGAAAGTTTATTCACAAGAAGATACATTAGATATCATTACATACATACATTAGATACATAGATCAAATTATACAAACACACCGCTACACACACACCTGACACAGCTAGTACTATAATATTAATGGTCAGGCCATCACGACAATAAAGTATTGTCCTTTAATCATCATCAACATAATTTTCCTACCGTTGAGCCGGATTTTTGACTCGGCTCTTGGGAGACTGGGGTCAGCTCGGCATTTATTTCGTAGTATCCCCTGTGAATTTAGCCCAAAAATGAATTATTTATCTTCGCAAGTTTTGAACACCCTGGCCACCGTAGTCGCGTGCTAGCCCGCATCTACCGCTCGTTCTCGTTATGTAACGTTAGTTTGGCAACGATTAGTGCCCCGCTTGCGCCGCGTTGACTTGTTGCTTACGCGGGACGCGCAATCAGGATCGCTAATTAGTAGCAATTTGCTGAGCTCGGCGTTTAGCAATGATTGCGTCTTCAATAAGGTTACACCGTCGAAAATACTCCAAAATCGGCCAAAATAGATATGACTCATTAAGAGAGGGCTAACATAATATTTTAATTTTATATTGAAATTCAAGGGCAAATGTCATGAGAAAAAAACACAAGAAAACTATACTATATGCGCAAGGGCAGATTCCAACCAAAACCCTAAAAGGTTAACAGTTGGTTCGATATCTAGTTTTGCAGTATAATTTTAGTATAAAATAACTAGTGATATAACCGAGGGATCTGACGAGCGAAATTTCAAACAGAATTATATTTTCAGGTAAAATAAGGTATTGAGGTAAAAGATAAAAACCACCGACATTGGCATTTCTTCCGTTGCATGTTTCGCGCGGCGCGCCCAATATTTTGTTTCCTTTTAATTTCCTGGCTTTAAGTTCTCTCTCTTACGCTGATGTGCAACAGTCAAGATTCTGGTCTTCATGCTCTGACACAGACAAAACATACCATTATAAATAAAAAAATGCATGAGTGTCGTGGAACACTTCGATGGAACGAAGTATATTATCAATTTATTATTGATAAACGTATTATTTTATTGAATAACAAATACTAAAAAAGCAAAAACACTCGACAAAATAACAATTATCGAATCTCTTTTATATACTACGTCGGTGGCAAACAAGCATACGGCCCGCCTGATGGTAAGCAGTCTCCGTAGCCTATGTAAGCCTGCAACTCCAGAGGAGTTACATGCGCGTTGCCGACCCTAAACCCGCCCCCTCTCGTTGAGCTCTGGCAACCTTACTCACCGGCAGGAACACAACACTATGAGTAGGGTCTAGTGTTATTTGGCTGCTGTTTTCTGTAAGGTGGAGGTACTTCCCCAGTTGGGCTCTGCTCTAGATCTGGAATGACATCCACTGGCTGTGCCCTACCACACAAAGCGAGATGACATTCGCAATGCCCATACCTCTCTTTTGAACGCAGTTTAAGGACGTACCCGGGTCCACAGGGGGGGTCTGCAGGGAGAACAACCAAATATAAGTTTTTTTTTTGTACAAATTGAAACTGATACGTTTAACTCGCGCTTCACACTCGCTAAGTCATTCAGAAATATGATTAATATGAAATTAAAGTGCAAGATACAATAAATATCTACATACACGTTCCGGGTTCGAACCCGGATCGTCGCTGTTACAAAGCGGCTGTTTGCCAACCGCGCCACTATACGGATACTTATACGTAAGTCAGTGAAATTAGGCTACTCATTCTCGAGAAATAATTTAAATAAACGGGTCGTGACGGTTATTTGTGGCGAAAAAATCTTGCACTTACTTTCGCCTAGCCCCCATCCGTCAACAGAGCGATAAGGAACATCGTTCAGTTTATCCGATTATTATTCGCTTGTAATTTTTAAATTTGAAACCTAACCTAAACTAGATTATATTGAAGTTAGTTCGAGCTACATTGTAATTTAAAATAAACGGTTAATTTCCTATTGACGCAAGTGACGCAACGCAATGCAGTGCTATTTTTGATCCGCTGCGATCGTATGACATGCATTCTATTTGCATTTATAGTAGTTAACGTAAAGTTACGCTTTATTTTTCACGCGAGACTAGAAAGCATATTGTATAATATTTATTTTAATAACTTTTTTATTCTATTCCGGCATCAGAATTACAAAATTTGCCAGCGATTTCATCCGCGTATGACCCGTTAATTTAATACTCGCACTCCGATATAAATGTTTAACGTTAGAGTCGGTCCAAGCTAACAAATTTAATGTCTAGGAAATTATGACGTTTAAAATAATACTTACACGCTCTATCTCTCTTGCTGCAGAATTAACTTGAGCCGACTCTATTTCGTTAACCCTTTACGTTATGAATGCTGGGATTTAAAAAGGTATTTCATTTTCAGCTTAAACGTGTACTATGAACCCGGGTACGTCCTTAAACTACGTCCACAAGAGAGGTATGGGCATTGTGAATTTCATCTCGCTTTGTGTGGTAGGGCACAGCACAGCGGATGTCATTCCAGATCTAGAGCAGAGCCCAACTGGGGAAGTACCTCCACCTTACAGAAAACCGCAGCCAAATAACACCAGACCCTACTCATAGTGTTGTGTTCCTGCCGATGAGTAAGGTTGCCAGAGCTCAACGAGGGGAGGGAGTTGTTAGGGCTGGCAACGCGCATGTGATTCCTCTGGAGTTGCAGGCGTACATAGGCTACGGAGACTGCTTACCATCAGGCGGGCCGTATGCTTGTTTGCCGCCGACGTAGTATAAGAAAAAAAACCGTTGTATTTTATATTTAAATAAAGCCAGATTACTTGCTAAAGATTTAATTTTATTATAATATTTTTTAGCTAATCGAACTAAAAGTAGCGATGAAAGACTTAATTCAGGCCATTATCAATCAAAAATCTTTTTATCGAATTGTTCATTCTCCGTTTCCAAAAAACCAGTTCTAGAAAAACAGGAAACTTGGTACAGTTGTTATAGTGTCGTCGCAGATCCCGTGGCGTCTAATAATAGCCTCCGTATTTCGGCTTGAACTTGACCCAGACCATGGCCATGAGATGGATCACGAACTCCGCTAGCATTTGCTTGTTAATTCTCACCGTTTGACCTTTTTTGACTTGGTTTATAATTATGATTATGTAACAGTTAAGTACATTTTACTAGTCGATTCGACCTAATTGAATTACCGAATGTATTAATATTTATGGTGCCATTTATTTTCGGCTGTTCGCGATAGTTATCGCGCGATCACATGTAAATGCGACGTGGCCGGTTACGAGTATGTTCGCTCGAACATACTGATATAGTTAATAGTGACGTGATATGTAGGGTCTAATATTACTTGATTAGAAGGATTAGTTATGTAGAGGACGAATTTCAGAGTGCATTGGCGCAGTTAAATATTGTCTCTATGAAAAAAAAACAGACGATGTGGGTTTATCTTGTACCCCGATGATATTTGTGACAGATATATGTGAGACCAAGTAATACGCTTGTATCGCTTGGTCTTAAATATTTATCTCCTGATTTTACACTTTGTGAACTAGCTGGCCCATTGAGCTAGTTTTTTAGTGTATAAAAATTCTCTCAAAAATAGATCAATATATACTCGTACCAAAGAGTTCATACATTTTTAAAAAATTGTTCATATGTTTGTTTGTGAATATCGACACATTATAATGAGGCATTCCTGCAATGCACCTTCCACATGTGTTAAGTTCCCATGGGCAACCATTCTTTGCACTATTTAATCTAAAGGTGTGTCTACATTGTACCTACTTATATCATTTTAACGTTCATTTTTTACCACCAAATAATCAAAATAATGTACAGAACGAAGTTAAATAATGTTACTATATGGGCTCTATGGTACTAGAATATATACAACCTTACTATTCTAGATCTATTATAATGACACTATAATTGACACTATAATAGTTACTATGAGTATCTCAAAAAACTTGATACCTCACTCGCTTTGAGGTCGTCAGCATAAAAACCCTTCGCGCTCTGCTTTGCATGTCTATTTAAAACTTAACATTTCTTATCATGATATAGACACAGGAAAGCTGGTAATACACCCTTCCTGCCATGTCACGTATGCTATATCTATGTTTATCATCATTAAACTAGCGTGTGAAAGCCGGGTGTTTTGGGGTTGAATTTTTCATGGGGCGGTCAGTCGGACTGCTGCCTAAAGCTATAAGTATAGGGCGGCGCTACGCGCGCGGGCAGTGCGCGAGCGGCCGTGTTGAATACCGGCTGGCACCACCGCTTTTCAACTACCTAATGGATATATAAGTGCACTGAACCTAACCTTCAATTGTGTTTTTTTTCTATTGTTGAATCAAATCCATTATGCCAGTGTTGTACGAGAGATGCGCTCAACCGCATTTGCAGAAGCGGTCGACTAAAAGCGTTGGGCGTAAGTTCAAAACTTCATCCCCTTGTCTGTCTGCAACTGTGTTCAAACGATTTTCAACCTTATACGGTCGGTGTAGTGTTCTCTGATAGTGCTTTGGTGTTTCTCGATATTGATGGTGGATGGGAAAGTTCCCTTTTCAGTAGTTGTATTGAAGTTGCTTGCCCTTTTGCGGCGAATGTCGCCAGGCGACCTTGTCAACCTTCGCCTTAATGAACTTCAACTTTATCTTGTTATTTAACATTTTGTATCGCTGACTCATATCCTGTAATTTCCATTTGATCGGAAAGCGAAATGCGTATTAATTTTATGTGAAAAGGAAGCCGTGTCAATTGTACGCCAGTACCTTACTTTATATTCCGCTATAGGTAGCTTCTTTCATAATATTTGAGTAATTGTCAAGGGTTTGTAGTCTAATAACAAAGCATCATATTATATTTAAGAAATACTGTCTTAATCCTTGCGGGTTTCGTAATTTGAATATTAAGGCGGATCATGCTCTTTATATAGGTATAAACATTAGGCTGTTTAATACCTATATACACGCGGTATAATGCTGTGAAGCTTAGGGATGCATAAGCTATTATAGGACTTCTAGTTGATTTACTTAGATTGGCCTGCGTAAATAATTGAAGTCCCTTTTATGACGGCCTTTAAAAACTGGACTATTTTTGACAATACTATATCATTATCGCATCGTCAATCGTCCCACATGCAGACGTAGCACTTTTTGTTTATATGTTGTGATACTTTTTGTTTAATGTGAGAATAACGCACCGGCCGGTGATTCAGGTGCGTGGGCGCAGACTGTCGACCTGCGCGATAGCTGCGTCGCATTTCCTAGTTTGTGATATTCAGGGGTTTGGGCACTGGTATAAGTTTGTATCAAACATGTAGATGTTACTTGAAATGCAGATTTTGTTGGACTCTAACCAACTTACAACGAAGCATAACGCACAGCGTGAGAAAATGTACCTACACTTCCGTGGGACAACATCATGCTATTTGACAGCTGTCAACTGTCAGATAGCTAGCGCCATGTAAATTCTTGTGGACTCGCACTGTTCGCACTGTTGTTATGGCAGATTTAGATGAGTTCATCTTCAATTTTAAACTACCTAACTAACTTGGCAAGATCAAGCACTGTATGAGATGATGAGACGGGTCATCAAGTTCATTCAATTTTGCACGCTCAATGTTGTGAACAACGTATAACGAATTTGATTAGAGCTATGGGTAGCATGTGGGTAGAAATTGAAGGTAGGAACTTGCCTGATTTAAAGCCTGAATTCATAAAATGTATAAACAATAAAGAGGTACTAGGTAGGTAGGTAGGTAGGTACTAGTAATAAAGAGATTTATTACTAGTACCTACCTACTTATTACTATTGTATTTATTATTTTACTTACACATAATGACTTCGGCTACTTTTGGTGGGCTTACGGCGGGATATACTGATCCAAATTTAGACGCAAACAGCAGCTGCAGCGTCAATCCAAAACGAATACACTTCGGATGATCCAAATCGTCTTTGATATAATGTTAATTGTATTCTGTATTATTCCGTCTCTTACGTGTGATACCCGTTGGTAGTATTCACGTCATTCACACGCGTATACGACAGGCGTAGTCAGGCGCTTGGCGACGGAAGCGATGCAATTACACCATAAGAGGGACTGATAAGTGATAATATTTATCACGTGACAAGCAGCCATGCTGTCTGTTGCATCCACCTCAGAGGCTTCAGACTTCATGTTTTTAAACTAAATGTCAACAGTCAATTAAATATGTGATGATTTTGATCACTGAGTTCTAGGTCGCTTCCTAAATCTCGTATTTTGATATCATATCAAGATCCTCCGTTGTACCGGATCGCCAAAGGAAATGCCTCGAGCACGAGGATAGTGCAATAAATACCGTTCTAGACATCCAGGTCAAGTAGTAAATCTTAATGCCTAACGGGAACCTGAGACTTGTAAGCACGTACTGCTCGAGTGGGTGGCCAAAAAGCAATTTTGAGCGTTAAATTGACTTCTTTCATGATCTGTTTGATCTTTTTGTCGTTTGCTTTGGATGTATCTAATGAAAAAAAAAACTACAATTACAGCAAGTAAAAGTATCTATTTCGCAGTAGCTACGAGTACTCAATTGTAAAAAAATTGATCTGAGACTGATTAGATCATGACGTTGTAACAACGATGTTACTTTGTTGGTACATGAAAGATTGAAAATAAATAAGTACAAGCTTTTATCGCTGACTGTACTTTTCTTTTACTACTACTTCTTTCCACGGGCAACTAATACTCATCCAGACAATTCTGAAAACCATTAACACAATTAGGCTGCCTTGTTTTATCACAGATTTCCCATGGCCGCCGCCTGTCTCCATCATCAGCTCAACTGGATGGTAATGGATATTGCATTGTCACCCGACTCACATATGTATGCAAAGTTTCAGCTTTATCGGAAACCGCGAAGTGGGTTAAATTTAGCTTCCAAAATGTGACCCACACAAATATACATACATATTAACAGGGCAAGTTAAATAAAAGCTTCTAAAACCATCAAACACATGTCATAGGGTATGTTATTAGGGTATGAGTAACTTAGTATTTTAATAAAGAGTTACTCTATCTATTTGAGTTTCGGAAGTAATTTAGCAGCCACACATAACCCAGATATGTTAGGAGATGTGGAAGCCTAAGTCGATTTGTTATAAACTAAGTACCTCCTATAGATAATTTAGGCAGATTTTGCATAATTCCTGACACTCTTAAGCCTTATATAGGGTAAAGTATACATTTCCTTACTATTAGTAGCATCATTAGTAATGGCCATTACCATTTACCATACGATTACTACCGGATTATACCGAGCAGCCCCAAGAAATGATGCATAAACATCCATACGTGATGCTATCTGGCCATACACGGCGCTGCAGAGGTTATCTACATGGAGGTTACTTACAAGTGGTGATGTGAGCTGTCCATATAAAATCCGTATTATGTCGTTGCCGTGGTTACCGTCGTGGCCTTGTGAGTTTCCATGGTTTCCTGGCAGTTCCTTCCCCGTAGGTTCGTGGTTAGTAGTTAGTGGTGTTAGTTAATTTCTGTTAGAAAGTGTCAAAAGTTGAAGTGGTCCATGTGATTAATGAAGTGCCAGTTCGTTTGTGCTGAGGATACTTCTCGTAATGATTCGTTTGGCAGATATTTCATTACCGAGACTGAAATGGGAAATGTAACAGTTGTATTTGTGTAATGAATCCCATAGGAAGATATGTGACAAAATAATAATTACCTATCTATTGAAAATACCTCAGGACTTCTGTGAGAGATTTATAAAATTTTTGGTGGACAGTCTGCTTGCCGACTGTTCCGAACAATAATAAAACGAACGAAAAAACAGGACGTGCTCTACTTTAGGAAGACTCATGGATTCGTGACCTTCCGCTGTCAAACATGGGTTCATGTTACTTACTTCTATTAAATATTCTGCCCTTGTGTATTTGTTTATTTTAAAATTCTTTGTTTATTTTAAATATAAACTAATTGTGGAAGTCGTCAATTTATACGAAGTTTTAGACATTATTATTCCGCCAAATTACAATTGTACGTAGTTGATTGCAATTTAATGGTCAAATTCAATTTATGGTAGAATATTGTTCCAATTTAACGTGTTCTGAAAGCACTTGCTTTGATTTATTATGATTGCGACCACTTCTTGCTTTGTGGGCGGGATTCAATTGATGAACTTAAAATGTTTTTGCAATGTACTAAATTGATCAAACTTGTGAGCAAAGTTAAAACTTTAGTTTTTACTATTGTCGTACGCCATATTATTATTCGAATTTATCCAACAACTTGCAAAATTTACTACGATAAAATAATAACGTAACCTAACACCGCATAAGGCAACTATTTCTTGCGAGTACACTAAGGTACAATTAAATGTCTTCAGTTTTTAGTGAATCTGTTGAAGGACAAAGAACTGTTTATGCTTATAGTGACTAAACACTTTTAAATTTAATTGAAATGTGTACAAAATCAAATCGACTTGGAAATATCTCGAACTAAGTATACCCACGGAAGATCTCTATTTAGAGTTACTAAATTAATTATTCAAAACTTCAAATTGAAACAATGTTCACATCACTTTAATGTTGCGGATAGCGACAGTGTGTGTAACGACGACGCCTGTGGCTGATTTATGGTTGTACCCTTCTGACGAAACCTACGTTGCGGTTTTCAATTTGTCAATTAGTTTGTAAGCTATGTGCATATTTAAATATATTATCTAGATTTCAGATTTAATTAGAAATTCACTTTATAATTGAAGACGATATTGCGATATCAGTGTAATTACGTCGTAATCCGCTTCTTAGGCCATTACAAATTAAGGCGTTAGACCAAGTTCAGCGCAATCAATTACTATTGATCCGTCTATTTCAATCGTGTAACGTCACTCAGTAAATTTTTCATCAGGACAAAAGACGCCAAATGGGCGACAATTATTTTCCAATTTTACTTAGACGAAGGCAACTGGCGCTTTTGTAATATATCTGTGTTACAGTGCAGTTGTGTTTGTGTCAGTTGTTTTTCGGACTGCGATTATTTGTGTGAAGGATCTCAGATAATGGTTTTTTATTGCGCCTTTCTAGTGTGTTATAGAGGGTCTACGTGTCCTTGGAACTCGTGATCTGTCTCTTCCTTTATAACCAATGAACTTTCTTACGAGTATATAACTTGCCATCATCGGCATTAAGGTTTCTTCGTTGTTGAAGACGGTAAAACTCATTTTACGGCCCCTGATGTGTCATATAAGTAAGCTTTGCCTTAGTAAAGAGCTAGCTCGATTTGACTCGGGATTACTTCTTTCTACATGAAAATGCGGCTTTCTTGTAGCGTAAAAGTTTTTACTAACTGCTAAAAACACTTTCGACTAGCTATTGTATCGAGGCTAGTGAACTTTACTATCGCCCTCTTTTCCAAGAAGTCTCCATTAGCTTCAAAGAAGTTTCAAAAGTTTTTCGATCAATGCCGCTATCGCATTCCTATGCTGCTATGACACAGCACAAACGATTGGCATCTTGGCTAGACCCTCTGAGCATTAGCTGCTCGATTTATAACTTCTTGCTCTATAACTCGATCTTTTTTATGTGAACGAGGTTTTCCCGAGGGTAGGTATGGGGTTCTTCAAAAAAGGAGTGTACAGATTTTTAAAGGGTCGGCAACGCGCATGTAACACCTCTGGAGTTGCAGGCGCCCATAGGCTGCGGTGATTGCTTACCATCAGGCGGGCCGGATGCTTGTTTGCCACCGTCGTGGTAATAAAAAAAAAGTAATGTGTTTTGTTGGATACCAGTGATCTGGTTAAATTGATTTGAGAATAGAATTATTATACATAGATATTTATATCTCAGCTGACTGGCTATTCGCTGGCACGCGATCCTGTGTTTCTTTCCCAAGTACACAGGTGTATTTTACGTGTAACAAGTTAACTTTATGTCATTGAGCGGCCACTAAACAATATGAAGGTATGCAAATTTCTGCGTTCGGGTGGGTGTCAGTTGACGGCGAAGGCAAAACGAACTCACTTTCGCCTTTATAACATTAGCTCACATTTTGCTATAGTTTTACGGTCGTTAATTAAACAAATAACTAGTTTCCTCGAAACCGTGTGATCAGTCACGGTTGGTTTCTCAATTTTCTTGTTCAGAAAAGCGATCGCCTTTTTCTCCTCGATCTAGATATCGTTGGATCGCGTGTGGAGCAACTTCACCTTCGCGCATGCGTCATGGTTCATTGCCTTGACGGAAACAGATCCTAATATGGCGCACCGTTGCGCCAACGCAACGAGTCGCAAACGATTCGTCTCTCGGTTCACATGTCACTTGATCTTTCGGATTTAGGTTCGGGCAATATCAAAGTGGTTTAATCCTTAAACTGTTTTAACGGAACTGTGTTAATAACTGTTAATGCAAAAATTAAAGGTCTCTCGAAACCGACAAACTGCTTTGGGTCAGTCTAATAAATGTGTTTGGCACAATCTAAAATGACACCAATCCAATTGTGATAAGGCAGAATTCCACCGACGCAACTATTTTACGGTTATTGGAAATGCTATTTCACCTCTGCGAACATAATTGTTCTAGGTTTATAAAATTAGCAGTTTAAGGAGTAAACCTAAATAATATACCAGCTTAGTAAAAAAATGCCAAATAAATCTCAATAAAGAACAATGTGCTGCTCGTGGCTGAGATTCCGACGGCGCGTGGCGTCCGTATCGGCAGAGAGCGATGGCCCGAAGGAGGCTTTCGTCGACTCGCCCAAGCACTCGACAGAGCCCGCGACGGAGCAACACAGCCCGCAACGCGCAACACGTAAGGGACACAGCTTGTAGCACGGATTCGTAGGGCCTTTGCACTCTTACGTTAGTGATTATTTTCCGGCTTAGTGTAGATGATTCATGGACAATACACAGCGTAGTCTCGTAGTAGCGTTTTGTTTTTCGTATGATCTTTAATCTCTGACAGACCCTGATTGCTTTTAGTTAGTTTGATTGAAGCACTCTGGATGTCTAACCACGATCAATCGTCGATATAGATCGTCAAAAGTGAATCAATCTACAACCGGACGACAATTGCTTTCAACCAGCGACAATCGATCGGATAATGACATCTTTAAGAGCTTCGAAAAATAACTTTTACAAGTGTCTACCCTCTTCAGTTCATACGATCGTATTGAAAACAAGTGATGGAAGAGGTCCTAAAATTCATATTATTTTAAATGACTCTTTAAACACAAAATAACACGGCTTATCTTCCAGCATCATCGCGGGCGACGCGCAACAACCAGGTGCGCATGTCCAATGCGCCCGGCTACACGAACGGACACGGCGGCGACACGACGGGGCGGCGGGGGGCGGAGAACGTGCCGCCCCCCGCGCAGCCGCCTGCGCCGGTGCCTAATTCATCCAGAGTCACGCAACAGGTAAGCCTATTTGTAGACGAGTATGCAGAGTAGGGATTGCAAACCGGATTGATTTTCAATCCGGCCGGATCCGGCTGGATTTTGGCCATAATCCGGCCGGATCCGGCCGGACCGGATCCGGTTTGGTATAGGGATATCAAAATTAATTAAATGACATATTTTTCTAGTTTTTTGCGTAATACGTATTCCTAAATCTATAATTTGAAGTTAATAAATAACTTCTTAACAATAAAATAACCCTTAGTAGTAAAAAGTGTGACCTTGTCAATATCACTTAAAAACCCAAATATGAAATCGGTCATTTATTATATATAACCATTCACAAGTGCTCAAATTTTCGTTTACAATTATAAATTTGATTAGTTTCCAAAGCCCGGTAATGGGATGAGGGGTGGGAATTGGAACTCTTTGAAATGACAAGTTTTCGTAACTGTTCCTTGATTGAATTCTTTGTAACGTTGACATCCATTCTAGTAAGAAAATAAGATATTTTACTATTAACCAAAATGATATTAAATTTTCCCTCATTTTTGCCCAAGAAAGTAGTAGTCTGTATGATTTAAAAAAATTACCTTTTTTTTATTTACAGAAAAATATATTGGTCAAATTTTAGGGAATGGAACACGACTTACACGACACGACGATCTCATGTGAAAAATAATAGAGTGTAGAATTGGAATCCATCGCGGAAAGGGACTCCTTAAGAAAAGTTACATGGATCAAATAAAGAATTGGCTAGACGTAGAGTAGCATGTACCATTAAGGAAATTGCATAAGATTGGATGAAATTGTAAATACAAAAGATTCTCTCTCAAATTTGAATAGAAAATAAACAATATTTTATCATATATATATATATATATATATATATATATATATATATATATATATATATATATATATATATAAACTCGAAGTAAAGTAAAGATTATTAATGTTATCATTTCATTTCATACATTCATTTTCAATACAAACTTAAAATCTTATATTCATTCACACATGTAACACATATTGATTAGCCCAGCTCTAGTCGGTTGAGTACTGTCGACTTAATCCTGCTCATTTGTTTACTTTTAATCTCCTATCACAACATTATGACACTCTTTTCTTCTCTTTAGCATAAATTACAAATGCCTTCCATGGCATCGCCATCGTTTAATTTTTCCTTCTATTACAGTATTTATGTAATCGTCGTATCGTGCCACCAACATGAAAGGCAACTTCTGTTCCCAGTCATCGTCATAATAAATATATTTTTATTTAACTAAATTTAAACGTTTTCATTCGTTTTATGCTCTGTTCAAGTTCATACCTCTCATCCGTCGCCTTTTCCTCATCTAAACCGCACAGTGCGTGCTGTATTTAGGCGTTTTTTTTATTTGACCGGATCCGGTCCGGATCCGGTGATTTTTACCGGATCCGGTAGCTCCTGAAAAGTGCCGGATCCGGCCGGATTACCGGATCCGCCGGACCGGATTGCAATCCCTAATGCAGAGTAAGGTTTAGTTTTGTTCGAGGCTTTGTAAGGGCTCATTAAGATGGTGCGCGAACTCGCATGCGATTTTAGTTACATTGCGGATTATAGAGGTTACATCCAATTCAGCCAACCGATCGAATACCGCATTGTAATGAAACTCGCATGCGAGTTCTGGCACCGTCTAAATGGACGGTACGGTTAAGGTACAGAGCGCAATAGACGACGCGAGACACTACAGCCTGAAGATAATTACGAGCTCTATTTCTGAGCAAGAAAGATGGAGATTTCTATGAGGCTTCAAGTAGGTATACCTACTGCTACTGAGCGCGCCACAATACGGCACAACGCGAAGTGCAAACTGTATTTCAAAATTGGCATAAGTAGTTACGTATTAACTGTCGCATTATCTCGTAATTTTTCGTCAGTAAGCACCCATGTAAAACCATGTTTTGTTATAATTTATGAATGGAGCGCCGTAAATAAATCTGACTTAGTGCGAATTGATTCTATTAGCCAGTGCAAAAGGCGAATGACCGGGCTCATATATTACCTTATAAACGCTGTCAAGCCAGTTTCCTACGTACAGTATGAAGCATACTACGTCCGTGCATTTTATTAATGTAGGATGTTTGTGGAATTCCGGATAGCGACGGACAAACCCAGCAAATACCTATTACGCCACAGATGCAGGAAACGCGGCAATTGGTCGAGTCAGCAACAATATTCCTATATTACAATATATTTTGGGCTTAAATACGACTATCCTTAGTATAATAGTATTTCCTTAGTATAAGGATTTTATTTCTGTGTTAAAAAAAAACCTGGTGGCTTCACTCATTAAATGAGTAACCCTGAAATCCAGAAACGGCACAAGAAAGTCAAAATTTCTTGTTCATAAAGTACATTTTTACGTCTCCAGTTCCCTTCCCAAGGTTTGTTCTAATCCTAGCAGGCATCAATGTCAAGCAACTCGCGCTCCGGCAGCGTCGCCTCTGTGGTGCCGGCTTTACCTGCCAACTTAACTTCCCGCAAGAATAACAAAGAGGTTTCACCCCTACATTCTTATTTTGGCCATTAGTTAGTCCTAGAAGTAGTTTCACTAGAGTCCATTAGAATTTTAACAGTGACGGATATATTCGCCTTATCGAAATTGTAGTTAGGGTATCGATATGTACCATGTTCAGTGACTCGATTAAATTACAGTAGTTCCATATGTTCTCCGCAGTAAAACTAAACGCACACTTCATGTAACTTCACTATCTTACTAATTCAATTCGTCTATCAACCCTTTGAACACCAAAGATTTCAACTGCCCCGCGCGACTACACACCCGATACCAAACCTTCGTGCATACAATGTTCACGATGATGCGTCGCACATGATAGGCGTGGCGTCCAAAGGTTTACAATTTTACATCACAGTCGGATATACCATGTTTCTCAAAGCTGGATTAGTCCAATTATAACACACTCTTTGTTAGCAGTTCAACGCATCAAACACGGCGAGTGGCCTAACTCGTGGCAACACGGGTGCCGGTGCGGCGTCCAGCACCGTGAACGTGCCACACGCCGTCGCCAGCGGCGCCGTCCGACGGTCCAATGTTGTCAAGGAGGTCGAGCGGCTCAAGGAGAACCGCGAGAAGCGGCGTCAGCGGCAGGCTGAGCTTAAGGAGGAGAAGGTACTGTGATGCAGAAAACGTAGGGGATTCAAACTTTCGCAGCGGCGCCTTGAGTACTTCGAACTTCGTCACGGCGGTGGAGCGGCTCAAGGAAAACCGGGAGAAGCAGCACCATTAGCAGGTCAAACGAAGCGAAATAAGAAAGGTATTTAAGCTTTTTTCAACGATTATTATACTAAACAGGCAGTCAATGAAACTACGGGTCTCTCTATCTTATGATTCAGACCTAGAACTCTCATTCTGCCTAATTCAATTATATTTGGTTAGAACAGACCTCTTAGCAGAAGCAAAGCATAAATTTTATTTTAAGCAAATGTTTGCTCTGCCCATTTATTATTGGAGCAAGTGTTTCTATTTACCATACGAACGAACGATTGCTAGCTCACAAAACGCGGCTTAAGAATACCTATATATCTGATGGACAAAAAAAGTACTGTCAGCGACAAAAGCTTGTACCAAAAATGTAATTTTTGTCAAAAACATGTTTATTTGTGTTACAGGAAGCCCTAATGAACATGGACCCCGGTAACCCCAACTGGGAGTTCCTGGCGATGATCCGCGAATACCAGCAGAGCATCGAGTTCAGGCCGCTCACCGGCAACGAGCCAGTCGAAGACCACCAGATCACCGTGTGCGTGCGAAAGCGGCCACTCAACAAGAAGGAGCTTGCGAAGAAAGAGGTTAGTTCTATATCCTAGCAATTTTAAGAAGGACCAGCGTATTACTTCGAGTTACGACGAAAACGGAAAACGTCAGAGTTGGCCAAGCACAAAGGATCCACCAAAGAAAAAAGAAACTAATTCTCTCACTAAATTAAAGTTTATCTATCCATTGATGTAGTGTGTACTGGCAGTGTTTTCATCTGACTTCTCGAGCCGCAATTACTCTGGCTTCAATGTATTTTCTCGGCTTTTTAGACAGCGAGCAGCTTCGCTGTACCGGCGTTTTTATACTTATCTTTTGCCTTGGTGTCTATCACTTTCAACCTTAACAAGTAGACGAAGGATGATGACGAGCTTTCGCGTAAGCATTTGGTTCATTCACTTACTTGTTCCAGGTGGACGTGATCAGTGTTCCCACGCGCGACCAAATGATCGTCCACGAGCCCAAGAACAAGGTGGACCTCACGAAGTACCTCGAGAACCAGAAGTTCCGCTTCGACTACGCGTTCGACGACAACTGCACCAACGAGATCGTCTACAAGTTAGTGCTGTTTGTTGTCACCTTATCCTGTTCCTGGTCTAGATGTGTACCTATGATACCAAGAATAAGGTGGGCCTCACCAAGTACACTCGAGATCCAGAAGTTCTGCTTCAACGACAACTGCACCAACGAGATTGTCTACAAGGTAGTACTAAATGCCCTCCTGAGGAATACCTTATTCGGAATAAACGTGAGATTATTTTTAATAGCTTTATGATTACCCGGAAGATAACTTCATAATCTTGTGAAGTTGGAGATATTCCTGGAGAAAGGAAATTTTATAGCCTGTATAAATTGTATAATTGAGTGACCGTTGACCGAGTGTTAGCAAAGGACTCCGTTTCATCTTGGGCAAATATGCTTTCGTATGTCCGAATGTTCTCTGGGTAATTTCACGAAACTGTAACGTCAGTTACCAATTCTTTCGTGTGTTCTTACATTCATTAAGCAAATTTGATGAAATTTGATGATGATGATGAAGCAAATTTAAGTATCCAGATATCTGTATCTGGATACTTAAATCTTACTAAAATAGTATATACCTGTAGGGCTACGCAAGACATACAGACACTTAAATATGCTTAATTAATGTAAGAACACACGAAAGAATTGGTAACTGATGTTACAGTCTCGTGGAATTACCCCTCTACAGGTCGCAAGTCTCAACCGATACTCGTGAAATTTTGTGATCAGGTTCGATTATCACAAATCGTTTTTGTGATGATTCAGTTTTTTGAAATTATTGAAATCCATAATTTTTTAAGTTATGCTCGCGAGGTCTACTTACAGCTCACAGAGCCACTAGTAGTATTGTGTATATTTATTTAAATGATACAAAATCTTACCTTCTGATAATTTGTTGTACAGCACATGCATTACCCGTCGACACTGACGACGCTTTTAATGAATAAATAAATAAAACTTCGTCTTTTTCAGATACACGGCAAAGCCGTTAGTACATACGATATTCGAGGGCGGTATGGCGACGTGTTTTGCCTACGGACAGACTGGCTCTGGAAAAACACACACCATGGGTGGAGATTTCCAGGTACCTATTTACAAACCCACAATTTTTACTAAGTTACTAAAGGGACGGTTTAGTTTTCAGCGGTCGTACATAAATGTGAAGGAATTGAAACTAAAGTATTTATTTTTGTAGGGCAAGACACAGGACTGCAAAAAGGGTATCTACGCGATGGCGGCGCGCGACGTGTTCGCGTACCTCAAGTCGCCCAAGTACAAGCCCCTCAACCTCATCGTGTCCGCCTCCTTCTTCGAGATCTACTCTGGCAAGGTAGCCCTTCATTTTTTTAGAAGATTTTTTAGCATCAAGGCAAGGGCTGAAAGAGTATTCGCGTCAACTCACGTCGTTCAAGTGCAAGCTTCTTAAACTCTTTAATTCGCCACCTTTTTCGAAATCTCCTCCGGCAAGGTAACACTCTATTCTCTCTAGAACGTGTCCATGATCAGGACAAGGATTGCAAAAGCGTTCACGCAAGTAAAGTCTCAACTTTAAATTATCTGCCTCCCCTTTCGTGATCTACTCCCCGAAATATAACCTTAAGCTATACACGCGAAGGGCAGAAAGATAAAATGTCAGAATTATCGTCCTCGTGAAATGAATTTATGATTTATATTTTATTAGATTTCAAAATTAACCGCAGCAAACAGTGAAAGAGTGAGTGAGTTTCGTTTGAGAGATGGACCAAGAGCTGCTGAGGATACGGATACGAAAGAAGGCGTCGTGAGGTTAAGAAAACCGTCTGTACTCATACCAAATTTAGGAATTTCTTTGCGAGAAATATTTCTAAAACTATTTTTAAATTGCAGGTTTTCGACTTGCTAGCGGATAAGGCGAAATTGCGAGTACTGGAAGATGGCAAACAGCAAGTTCAGATCGTTGGACTCACAGAGAAGGTGGTGGACAACGTAGACGAAGTGCTCAGGCTTATCCAGCACGGGAACGCCGCCAGGACCTCTGGACAGGTAGGATCGTACAACACCTCCCGTTCGAGGTTAAGTAAAATTCTCATAGAACGATTGCGTTTACCGTTTGTTTCCGATTTCTCGCGACCAAATGCTAGAATGATATCCCTCCACCTGTAAGACGGCTCAAAAAAAAAAAGCAAATTTTTAAACACCAGTTTAAAAATATACTTCTTGAAAAATAAAATACAGGATCAAGGAACAATTTCGGAGATTATCTAAGATATTTAGAACCATACCTACGCACTTTATTTTATGGCCATTTTGTTTTTATGTATTTAATTTCGGACCATTACACTACCACATCCTTTTTACACTACTGTACTTTTTTACCATCACATTGATGAATTTGGTGATCGTTGTACTCTCTCCACGGTTTTTTGATTTTCTTTTTGTGCTCGAGTAGGCGGAGGGCGAGCTTCGATTCTTTTGGCGCTTGATGTTTTTTTGGATATCAGTCAGTGTCAGCGTGTGATTGTGTGTTGCAGACGTCGGCGAACTCGAACTCGTCGCGGTCCCACGCGGTGTTCCAGATCGTGGTGCGGTCGCCGGGCATGCACCGCGTGCACGGCAAGTTCTCGCTCATCGACCTCGCCGGCAACGAGCGCGGCGCCGACACCTCCTCCGCCAACCGACAGACCAGTGAGTACCGTCTGCCGTGTCCCACACTACACAGATCGTGGTGCGGTCGCCGGGCATGCACCGCGTGCACGGCAAGTTCTCGCTCATCGACCTCGCCGGCAAAGAGATATTTATGAAAACACATACACTAAAAATAAAGAAACTGTTATTTAATAAAAAATTGTCTTTCAGTGTGGACTGTACCTATTATTTTTTGCTTGCAGGAATGGAAGGCGCCGAGATTAACAAATCCCTACTCGCTCTCAAAGAGTGCATTAGGGCACTAGGCATGAAAGGCAACCACTTACCGTTCCGAGCGTCGAAGCTGACGCAAGTGCTGCGAGACAGCTTCATCGGCGACAAGTCGCGCACCTGCATGATCGCCATGGTGTCGCCCGCGCTCAACTCTTGCGAACACTCCTTGAATACGCTACGATATGCTGACAGGTAACATATATTTTTAGAGAGGCCCTTCGCTCAGCAGTGGGACACTATATTGGACTAACTAAAAAAAATGTTCGAGTGACGTTACGTGAATGGTTTATTGCAAAAGTAACTCTAAAATGGTTAATGAATTAAGTAAATAATAAATAAGTTTCTTTATTTCGGACAAACAATCTATCCATAGAGTGTTAGTACAACAAGAAAATATCTTAAGCTAGTGTTCTGCTAATTTATAATATATATATATATATATATATATAGCTACTTTACTATAGCAAAATAGGCTCTTGCAGATATAGGTAAGTGTTCATGGATTGTTTATTTAATCATATGACATAAAGTTTAAAAATAGATACAGACTATTGAGTTACTATTACTATAGAAAAGCAATAGTAAACAATGAAATTGTCGCAATCGCAACTTCTACCACGCGACCAAAACGTCGTAAACACCGTCAAATTGATTGCGTTTACGCGTTTAGGTCGCGAGTTCCACGCTTCGCTTCTATAGTTTGTTGTCTGCCAACAACAACTCATGGCGCAACATGCTGGTTCTTTGTGCCGGTTTGTACAAAATAATAATAGTACAATGTCACAGACAGGTATAAATATATAGATTAAGGTCAGTCAGCCACTTGATGGCCTCGCCGCTAAGGGTGTTCAGGTCTTCAGGAGGTCCATTGGCATAGCGCGTTATGGGGTAATTCTCGATAACGTGCTGGAATGTTTGTGCAAGGGATTCGGGCATGGGGTGTATTAAATCGCTAGGAAATAAAACCAAAAGCGTTTTTAACTTTTTTTTCCCGTTTGATTGCGTAGATTGCAGTTGCCGGTCGATGAATGCAAGCATTGTATATTCCAGAGTGAAGGAGCTGGGCACGTCGGACGCGTCGCGGCAGCGCGCGGAGTCGCCGGCCGCCGACGTGGAGATGGAGCCCGAGCACGACGACCTCGCGCAGCTGCGCTCGCTCAACGTATGTCCACTATTTATACCGAACGCTACTTTTTCTCGAAAAATATCATCATTGGCCACACCATTTGTTGTAGATGCTTGTTGCGGCGCTTGTGGGTTTATGGGGCTGGGCATCGCGGTTGGTGGCTATAAAGTCCTATAGCAGCGCGACATTTCTTTCCACATCGATCGCATACAAATCGTGAGTTCGCAGGAGGTGGTAGAGCACGACGAAGACTTTTCCGCTTAAGGTGCTCCAGCCAGTCATCGTCGTGCTTTGATATTCCGACTTTAATGTCGCGACGCCATTCCGGTCTCATTTCGGCGCGTTTCTCCCAACCGTCGGTCCGAATGCCAAAACTGTCCATGTCCCGCTTGCAGGAGTCCTTAAAACGTAGAGTTGGACGCCCAACAGGTCTTTTTACGTCCGCTATCTGACCCAGCATTACTTGGCGTGGTAATCTCTCAGGGTCCATGCGATGAACGTGACCGAGCCAGCGAAGTCTTTCCACTTAGAATTCAGGGTGGTTAACCTTGTTCTAAAAACTCCCCATATAGTGATGCCCGCGATGACAGCTCCGTCAATCTTGACCCGCTCCGAGAGTTACCGTCGACGTGTTCTTTACTGACCATTTCAAAACGCGCGCTATACTTTTGTTTAACTTATTTTCATAGGCGCACCTGTAATCCCAAGCTCGTACCTACACCTAACCACAGCTCATTATCATCCAGGAGGGCGACATGTCCGCCGAGATGTACACGTTCCACGAGGCCATCTCCGAGCTGCAGCGCGCCGAGGAGGAGGTGCTGGACAACCACAAGGCCGTCTCCGACTACATGCAGCACGCGCAGCAGCGCGCCGCGCAGCTGCTGCAGCTCACCAGGGCCGTCGACTACGACCAAGATGGTAACTTTGCCTCGTTCCTTTCTAATAGACTAGAGAATGATAGGTTTTCAGATGTGCAGCGAAGCTTTAAGCAGTCCTTCTACTGGCAACACATGCATGCCGTTTGGATGACTCAAAATAAACAGAAGGACGGTCAATGTATACATTGAGGCTAAAATTACCATAGACTACGACCATGAACACCAGGACGGTAAGTAATCTATTAGTAAAGGGCAGACATTGTATCCATGTAATTTGAAAAGGATATGAAGGGCACATGCATGTTATCGGAATTAGGACCGGCATGTGATATAGAACAGCAGTATGTGTACTCGTATTTCAGCAGTGTGAAAATGCAAGAAACAATTATTCCTTCCTGCTGTTGGGACTACACTCGTGTGCAAAGAAACAGAGTCACTTCACATGTTTGGTTTCTCCGCTCTATAACTTTTTCAATGTTCATGCAAGCCTGAAGAAAATGATATCGAATGAAAGCAAACATAACTTATATAAAATGTTTTCAAAAATAAAATTATACACCATTGCTACATTGGACGACCGGTTTGGCCTAGTGGGTAGTGACTCTGCCTACGAAGCTGATGGTCCCGGATTCAAATCCTGGTAAGGGCATTTATTCGTGTGATGAGCATAGATATTTGTTCCTGAGTCATGGGTGTTTTCTATGTGTTTATGTATTTATAAATATTTATATATTATATATATCGTTGTCTAAGTACCCTCAACACAAGCCTTATTGAGCTTACTGTGGGACTTAGTCAACTTGTGTAATAATGTCCTATAATATTTATTTATTTACTACAAATTATCCAAGCATTTCTTCAAGCAACCAGCAACCAATTCAAATTTCAAAATCTTTCAACTGATTGTAGCTTGATCGCTTATTCCATAACGCTGTTCAATTGTTAGCTTTCATTTGATACCATTCTCTTCAGTATTGCATGAAAATTGGAAAAGTTATTGAGCGAACGAGCCAAACATGTGAAGTGTTTTCGATTCTTTGTACGCAAGTGTATAATCAGTATTGCTGTGGTGGTGATAATGCGTAAGAAAAGTAGAGTCCAATATTTGTATAAAAAAAAAAAACCTCCAATGTCTGAATGCCATTATAGCCACTGCAATATGCATGCATGTATGACGTGCATTACTATAAAATTCTGCTGTAATTGTGTGTACTGTGCTTGTATGTGTATCTCGTCCTGTATTGTTTATGTGTGTAGTGTTGGTGTATATGTGTAAGCATGTGTAGTAGTGCACGTGTGTGGTGTTGCAGAGCGCTCGTACTTGGCCCGCAAGCGGCTGCGGCCCACCAGTGCGGGCTCGAGTCTCGGCCTTGGCGCGCGAACCCGACGGGTGAAGCTAGGTCTGCCCTGTCAATATAGGCGTCACGCTCATTAACGAGACAGACGTTTGCGGACCCCGACACGACATGAAATCTAAGATACTGTTTAACAATCGAATATAATCAGGAAAAAATCTACAAAATACATATTACAATTCTAACAACAGCCTATTGCCGGAACACTAAAACATAATTTTGAATGATATATTCACGCATTCACTTCGTCCGTCGATAAATAATTCTAGAAAATATCTAGTGTCCAACTATTTATTTAGTGGTGGTGGTATGTTAATGTTCTACAATGAATTGTATTATTACTATTTAGCGACGTGTTTTGGATATGGACTTTATTGTTTGATGTTTTGGATAAATAAAATAAAAAATATACATATTTAAAACATCACCTACAAATCATTCAAATTACAACAGAGTTTTTAAATTCCTTTGAATTAAAAAAAATACTGAATATATTAAATTCCGATTCGAATACCTACTTTTATTTAACATAACAGCAAACATACGAATTTACTATTTTTGTCCGCAAACCGATGTCTATTCATTAGTCAAAATTTAACAAAATTCATTCGCGCGATCATTGCTTCGGAGAGTAACGCCAACGCTGACGCTCATGCCGGCTATTTTTTTATAAACTTTTTTTAGGAAAAGGAGTACTAGAAATCAAATCAAATTTAAAATCAAATACTGTAGACACAATTTCTACACCTAAACAAACGCTGTATTTGCCATATGTTTTTAGTATTCCTCTGTTTATGTTAGAGATTAAGATATATAGTGTGTATTTTTGATACGACCGCATAATCAAAACATAGTTAGTTTAGATTTTTATGAACACACTTTCATAGGTTTTATAAAAAAACGGACGACAAATTTTTCCATATAAAATAATACGGCAAGCAATGCATCACTAGTTTGTTTTAACTTGAAACGTCGCATTTAATGACTCGACGTCACAACTCACAAGTGATCACGATGTACGAAATACATTGCCGTTTTAAAAAAAATTGATAATTCTCTAGTAGTTAAGACTAAAGTATAAACGTCTTTCAGTATTGTTTTATACCACTAAAACCTACGTCTTGTATAAGTTTGCAGTTACATCAAAAATACACATATAAACATCGTAATTTTTGATATTGTATTAATGTTGTTATTTACTGGATAATACTTAACTGTTAAAATTGTGACTGTGACAATTAAAAAATTGTAACTAAAAAGTGTAGTGTTATGTCTTTTGTTTTGTATCAGCCTGATATGTTGCGTACATTCGTCTTTACATAAGTTTGGCATGTAAATAATGTTTATTAATGCTTTTTCGTTTTAAAAGAGGCAAAAGTAAAATTATTAATTATTAAACATCACATGACATTAAAAATATCATAACTAATTTGGATGGTAGTTTTAACAATAACACTAATCAGATTTACTTTATATTATGCTTTTAAGTTAATGCAATTATTATACTTATTAAAGAGTTAACACATCCATAGTCTAATAAAGACAGTTCTAAAATGTTCGGGTATATCCTATCACCATATTATGCGCTACAACTCAAAAGTAACATGCGATTTGTGGTACAGCGTACGCAACGCAATGGGAGGAGCTGCTGAACGAGCAGCTGGCCGTGCTGGCGCAGTCGCGCGACCTGGTGGCCGAGTTCCGCGCCAAGATGCAGCAGGAGGAGCACATCAGCCGCCGCATGCAGCCGCCGCGCCACTAGCCTCACTCACGTGTATACTCGGCGTCTTCAGGGAAGCTGTACCGTTCCGTACCTTGTTACAGTGGCAATAACATAAAACTTTTAGTGAATAAAAACGGCATCGGGACCGAGAAATCCCGGTTCTCGCCATACTAAATCACTATCGGGAGCATTCCTACTTAGTGGCTTTAGTGTTGATTATCACTGGTAAGGTATGAAATGGTACATAAATCAAATTCCTTGACTAGGTCGTCGAAATATCCTTTGAGTTCAAACTCTTGGGACTTTCGACAACTTGTGTGTTCTGGCACGGAGTCGCGGCGTCGGCGATCAGATCGCATCGAGTTAGTTGTAACGGCAAAAATTAACTGACTGGAACTTGTCTTTGCAATAAAGTTTAGAAATTCTTTGTTAACAATGTGGGTAATGTTACTATCATTGGTGCAGTTAATTGTAAACGTTAGGGGTCATCCATTAATTACATCACACGAATTTCTAGGTGTTTTAACCCCCCCAACCCCCCCCCCCCCCCCCTTGTCAAACTTAGTCACGTTTGGCAAATTTCTCCCCCCCGATGTGACGTCACATTTTTGGCAATTTTGTTCAACAAAATCGGCAAAATTGACAAAGGAAATATTAGTAGGTAATTATAACACAAAACCGATTAGGAAAGAAAATAATCGCATAAAACGATTATAACTTGATTACGTTCGCCATTTCACTATCTGAAGGTTGTCTGGAAGAGATCGCTATTTAGCGATAAGTCCGCCTACATATTTATACCTTTACATAATTTGTACCATTTTTTTGTAGTGTGCTATAAACCTTTTTTTATTACTATTATTATATGTAGTTCCAAACACTTAACTCTACAGCGAATAAAATAATGAAATAAATACTGATGAAGTTAAAGTGACGTCACAAAGTTTGTGACTCAGGAGACTCCCCCTTATCACAACATGTCACATTTTCTTGAATCTCCCCCTAAACGTGTGATGTAATTAATGGATGACCCCTTATTGTAAAAAACTATGGTCGGTTAAATGTTGATGTTAGTAATTCGGACGCGTTTTCGATATCTAGAGCATCATTGGAAATTATTTGCGTGAGATATTACATTAGTCTTTGAATTCTTAACATTAATATTTTTATATGAATAATGATACGAGTTCTCTGATAAAACGTTAGAAATAGGTACTACCCTAAAGCTAGGCATATTCGGGTTGTTAGGACTGATCGAGACAAGCATAACTGACAGCTTTTTCGTTTGAGTTTAATTGTCTTTTAGTTTCATTTTCTATGCGTTAAATTGAAATTTTTAAGTATTTTTTTAATTTTAGTATTATTACCATGCATATGAATTATTGACTGCATTCTATTTTTGTATTCTACTATACTATAATATAACACAATAAACATTCTTATATTAATCAGCATTAATTTATTAAAATACTTGGCATTAAATACAATAAATTCCAGACAACTTTACGGAGCTTCATAAAGCTAGCTCAGCTTTCAAAACCTATTAGGATTCCATATTCACAAACACTGTCATCGAACCTCGTCGACATTAACCTCTTGCACTTTATCGCAGACTCGATATCAACATGGCAATCAGAATTCAATCCTAATTCTAAAACCTCAAGGGTGGTTTTTGGCTAACAAACTTTGAACGAAACGCAGCTGGTCAGATCATGCGAACTAACCGTATGGCGTCTCCCAGTATATAAGTTATAAATGTCTCGGATCTCACCCGCGCCTGCGCCGGCGCCGCGGACAACTGTTTCATTGTGTACAAATATCTGTACTCGTCGGACGGTACTAGAACTTTCTATGAGCAGTTTGGCAGCTTGCTTATTTTTTATCTTGTTTTTTTTTTCATCTAATTTCTTATGTGTGTGTGTTTTATGTGAATTTTCGAAATAATTTAAACTGGCTTTAATTTGTGTAAATTTCGTAAACTGAGAGTTTAGCTGTCAAATTGATTCTCGGGTGTTCAGTTATCGTCCCTTCTGATCTTTCGTTAGTAGCTGGCCTGTTAAACTATCTTCCATTTAATTTCTGAATGTCGAGTTACAGGAATCTTCCTAGAATGAGTTTCAAAATCGAATCTTCGTCAATTATTCTCTCCTTTACATCCGCACTTAGTGTGAGTGGGAGAGTTTGAGTAGATCCGAATTTGGCGTTAGCATATCTATTGCTTATTTTCTAAACCTCGTATAAACAGCGCCGTCGAAATATAAACCCTATTTCAATTGCAGTAAAGTTGGTTTTACAAAGCTTTAGAAGATAAGCGGTAGTATGCAAGTTAGTGTACAATGACATTGTCGTAACGGATGCCGTCGCGTTGAAATGATAGACTGTTTACTGTAAGTGTTTTAAGCACAAACCGGCGAACATCACGAACGCGCTGTGTATATAATGATATCGACTAAAGACTCGCGGTTTACCCCCTTATTCATAAAGGTGTACTTAAGTTACGATGCCGCTAATCATCGTTTGTCCCTTTCTGACACATTGGTATGATGGAAAGGGACAAACGATGATTAGCGGCATCGTAACTTTAATACACGTTTATGCATAAGGGGGTTAGTGTATACTGTATAGAGTTATCTGCAAAACCTGCTAAGTCCTCATCTCATTTAATCGCGGTTTTTGTAGATTTAAATTCACTAGGTTTGGAGTCTAGGTGTCTATTCCGAAATGTGAATATAGTTATTGTCTCTTTTCTTGGAGAGTGAATAAAAACATTGTTCTAGTTTCGGAGTAGATTCCATGGTGCGTTCATGGAAAATATTTCCTCTTAACATAAGTGACTTACTCATTGCATTTAACTCATCTTATGGCCTATCTCTAGAGTCGTAATGGAGGATTCTTTTTTAACGCGCCTACAATAATTACGATGATATTTGAGCTTGTAAATCAACTAAATTCATGTTATGTATTCTTTCATTTTAATTATGCTTTAAAATATACAATGTAAATGTAGATTTGTGAGATTAACCTTTTGACCGCCAAAGACGTCATATGACGCGCGCGGCTTCAGCCCAATATCAACCTACATGCGTACCAACAAGGTTCACGATTACGCGCCGCATACGATACGCGTGGCGTTCAAATGGTTAAAACGTGTTAAAAAGAATTCTCTAAAAGACGAAAAAATTGTAGATATATTCTTATTAAAATGTGAGATTGGGTGAGTACAAAGACCAGCATTCCCAGTGGTTGTTTTGCATGACATTTCCTTTGATCCAGAGCTTGATCTAAAAACGTTTTTTTCAACTTAATTTGGTGCATTAGAATGCTGGTGCTTAGTCGTGATACGATTTATAATTTCATTTGTTTCAATAGCGTTTTTCAGATCAAGTTACAGTAAATATTACATTGTTAAATTAAATATATGCCAGCTCAAATAATGTTTTAGGAGCCAGATACTTATACGGTATACGTTTAATGTGCTGCCTTATTCTGCTTGTTATTAATCGTTGTTTAAATTTAATTATATTCATATCATTGTCAGTATGGTTCGATGTACCATACCACGACGTTAAGCACCCATATGTGTTGTGTATTCGAGAGAGGCATTTTAGAGTGAGAAGTAACATCTTAAATACTGAAGTTATAGAAAGAGTATTTGCTTTAATTTGGGATTTTTTTGTTTTAGAATTACTAATTATAACCAGCTTAAAAAACTCTCCCGAGTATGTCAGACTGGTTTTAAGGAACCACGAAAACAAGACATGTACAAAGTAATAATAGACTCTTCATCATTATTGTTGGTCTAATCTATCTTATTTTCGTGGTTCTAAGGAGTGCTATACCTACTTTATTAATTGTGCCTAACAAATGAACTAAAATCCATATGCAATGTGGGATAGACGTGTAAAAGGTTGTGTACAGAATTAAGTAATTTAAAAATTCATTCCGTTGCTTTTGTTTTGGAGTTCCGATTTGGTATTGTAGTGTGAAACGTGTGTTATGGCCGTAGGGTCCTTTGTACGCGTGGATTCGGAAGGAATGTAGTTTTGAGATCAAAATAAAACACCTTGGCGCTCTAGTGGATTGAATTTTTTATACTTATGAAATAGCGATCCACTGGACATGATTTATTTGTGTACAGAAACCGAGAACTTATGATATGACTTAGTCAAAAATCTTAAGTGGACGTATGCTTTAGGCCAACACCTACCGATGCCAACTTATCTCTTTGAACCGAAAATCCTAAATATCAACCTACTACAGATCCAAGGACTTTTATCCTGAAATTGTTTGAATTAATGTTAACACTGTTAAATGCCCGATATCTCAGCCCAAAAGGGCGACTCGTTACCGCGAGTCCTGCAGGTTGCCATAGCAACCTGTCGGACCGACACACGGCGGAGACAACCCTAGCGGCCCTGGACGGATCTGGTCCTAGCCACGTTAGGACCTAGCTTTCAACCGGGTATGGTGGGCTTAAAGGGAATTACTTAACATGAGCCAATGCAATAAATTCTACACGCAGATTTCTCTTTTTATATTTAACTGTAATTTATTTTTACTTTATGAATAAAAATAGTATACGCCCTCATGTCATAAAAAGCGTAAAAGATTTGAGTTTATTAAAAAAATTGTAAAACTGGACTCGAATATTTAGAAATCAGGGTTTTCTTTTGTTTGTGAGCGGATATCTTAAAATTGTTTACATTCTAGCATTGCCTATGTCCATTGTATGAAAATTGTAGACTATGTTTTTGGTTTCTTACCACGGGTGCTACTTTGCTCGGAGCGGGCTCCTGCACAGGGGAACTACTGCGAACATCCGTCTCTTTTCAATAAAGGTGATGGAATTTCAATGTTCGCGGAAGGCCTCCTGACGGCTGTTGATGTCAGATGTCAGCCATATTTATTGCTACGTGTGTGTAAGGATTGATTACTTCCGTCAACGGTTGTCGGCAGCTTGCCGTCCGTCATCCTATAGCTTGTCGTGTTAGATAGTGCTTATTAATAAATAAAAAACTAAATCAGTACTCTGTATCAGAGTCACTGCGTTGCGGCGATTTGATTGTACTGAACGAAATCTCTCTTTATTATTATTATACATGTTTTAATTATTATTAATTGTAATATTTGCGTTGACTGTTCGATACGACGAGGCAGCCGCCAGAGCAATGCTTTATTGTAATAAACATATTTTAACATCGCACATTATAATAAATTAATCGAAATTGAAAAGCAGCTGTTTTATTTTTCTTGCCCTAAGTAAAATCGCGGGTTAAAATGGTGATTATTTTCGTACTCAAACTATTGAACGCCAAAGAGGCACTTTGAAATACATATATATTTGTGGCTGACAGGTTTCATTTAATAAATTTTATTTACCTACCTGTATATAACACGCCGCTCGTTTCTATGTTTGTAATAACTGTGGTTATAATAATAAAGTGCAAGGTAGAAAATGAAATCTGTGTATTCCTGTCTGTCCCCGCGGGGCACAGATGGGAATAGGCGCTACATACAAATCATTCCCATCTCCTCTCTCTTCCTCTCGTATGGCGGTGGTCACGTGGGGCGGCCACAGATGGGAATATACTAGGGCTCCTGATATCCGTGATACACGCCGATCCGTAGCTACGGGTTCTTAAGCCCGGCGGTACTAAGATCACGAATTTCACGAACACGGCAAGGTACGTACCCCGTACCTGCGTTCGCGTCCGGATTCACGTGACACGCCATGATACGTAGCCCGTACCTGCGTTCGTGTGCGGAGCTTCGGGCTCGGTTCCGTTGGATAGGTACTTATCGCACGTCTCGTAGGTTCGACACGCCCGGGAGAAAAATAAATAAGGACTAGGTATTATTGAATTGAGTTACCACTTAGTATATTGAATACGGGACGTTCATCGGACAAACATTTACGTGTGAATTAAACTAAAATTGTATTTTTGCATCGATTTGAATATAATGGTTATATCTAAATAATTTATGCGGTTATTCTGTTTTTTGTATAACCAGCCATTGATTTTAGTCAAAACTAGTGACCTGCTCGTTGCATTGCACTAATATAAATATAAGGTGTAAAACTCCGGTGTAAGTATCATTATAAAATTATGAACTTAAGCAACGCTGTGCTACTGGTTGTCATTATTAAATCAAGGCTACTATCAAAGAATATAACGTAGCCTAAATATAAACAAGGCAATCCTAATCCAAAGAAACAAAAGGGTAAATTTCTGCAAATCTTTGGTAGGTATGATAAAGATAATACAGGTAAACAAATTCAACAAAAACACATGTACGGGGCCACGGAAAAAAAAGTACGCAGCTGCAGTACTTATCAGTTTCGGACTTTCGGCACATTAAAGAGTACTGTTTTGTTTCTAGATTGAAGGTAATAATGACATATTATTGTTAGAGTGTTTTATTGTATGACTAACAAGCTAAGCCAACATACCGGTTTTTTTTTTTGTAGATAATAAGTGCAGTTGCACGTGCAGACAAAGATAATAAGATTTGCGAGCGACTTATTAAAATGAAACAAACATTCATACATAAGTAGCTGTGGGCTTTACCTTTTGTTCGTGAAGTTGAAAGAAGTGACCGCGATGTTTTGTTTTACAAATTCGTGGTATTTTTTATTTAATCTGGAGGGGGCAGTTTAGAATTTTGAACTCACATTCATTGTCATTAGTTACTCCTGACATCACAGTTGGTCTTCAAGTTTTAATTTAGCCGTGAATTTAAAGTTATTTTTGTTGTTGTTTCGTAATTATTATTTTTTGTTATTGTTAGTGTATGATTATTGTTACTCTAATGGTGTGTTTAAACTATTAACAATGAAGAGAATTTGGGTGTGGAGATATGCCACCAGAGTCGGAGATACAGCTTTATGTACCTTGTGTAATGATCGCACAAATAATGAGTTTTCCTGTCGTATTATTTGTCGTATTTTAGCAACCCGTTTATTAAAGTAGCTATTCATTGTAATCAATGTTTGGTTCTTTTCATTTATTACTCATTAATATTTAAAAGGCCTTACTATTGGAAATAAATTTTAATTCAAAAGTAATGAAACGGAATTAGAGCTATGAATAAAAAACTCACGATACAATTTTATTCGTAGCTCTTAGAGACCGCATCGTATCTTCACTCAACGTCGCGGGCGGACCGAACCGGCGTGTTCTTAAGATACGTGAAGCCGTGATCACGCCTACACGGATTTACACGGATTCACGTACCCTAATTTCACGTAGCCGAATGTCACGTGCGGAACGGACCATAAAACCGTTGCCGTGAAACACGAAACCGGGCGCACGGCTACGGGTTCACGAATCACGGACACGACCGCGAGCCCTAGAATATACCATGACATGAAAACCACTGTCTACCATAAAAACTCGCTCCGCTGAACTGTTTCCACCTCAGACTGCTGAGTTGAGCTGAGCGAAATAGGTAAATGCTTCGCATAGCTTTGGTGGAAACTCACCCTAAAACTAAACTGTCTAGGCAGTCTCCAATTTTCATGTCACTACAGTACCTACAAGATACATTTCGTTATAAGGCGGTCAAAGGGATAATCAATACGGATGTAAAATAAAATATTATATTAGGTAGTAAAATTAGTTTAATAAGAAACGTACTTAGTAATTTGTACTGGTATCATGAAAATGCTTTAAATAAAATTAATAATTAATAGGAAGACGATTTTCGAACCTGGGAAATACCGAAAAAGATAACGTCATGGAAAAATAACACCAAACAAGCGCATAAGTATCAGAAGGGATAGCACCACTATGTCCACTATCAAAACTACCACTAAAATTCTGGAAATACAAAATAAGTGAAATGAAAAGTTACGCTTCCGGCAGAATGTTTCTAATTTTTTTCAAATTCATATATATATATATATATATATATATATTATGTTTATATATTTTCCCTTGATTTTTAATGATTATTTTTATAATTCTATGGCGACTGACTGACTTTTTCCTAATTTTTCTAATTCTCTAACTATTTATGCTAATGTCTTAATTTCAATTTTGTTATTTTTCAATGCTTAGATTTGACACATTATATTTGCACGCTTGCTTGCAAGCAAAATACACATTGTACCTGAATAGTCCTAACACCTTCTGTTACTGTATTTTGCAAATAAATAAATGATTGATTGATTGAACTTGAACCCGCAATCGGTGCGTTTGCTCTTCCTAACTCAATTGGTTAGGAGCCAACGCACGGATTGCGGTGGTTGCGGGTTCAAGTCCTGCCGGAAGCGTAACTTTTTAATTTTTTTCTTTTAATATAAGATTTAGAGTATCGCTCGCAGACGTATCTGCTTGTTAAAAAAAATTAAATACGTAAACTTGCAAATACTCCGTTCAAAATTGATCTCCATTTCAATACGAACCACGTGTGATGTGCTAGCCCTTAAATCGTTAGTGTTATTACAAAACTGAGACAACATTCTGAAGCCGCTTTGCGTTAATTTACGTACAGTCAGCAAAACTATTAGTGAAATCTATGGGTGTAACAACTTGTTTATTGTCCAAGGGGCAATAGGGAATTAGCGATTTTATTAGGAAATGTATCACGTTCCACAACATGCTTTGTAGATGACCAGTTAAGGAAATGCATATTTGGCAAAAATCTCAGAAATTCTTTTCGCCGTCACGTCAGCCTCGCCAATGCAATTGGGACTTACGCGGCACTCCATAAATTTCAATTGCGCTTAAATATTAGCGACCGAAAATCAGTATTTAACCTTTTCGCCGCCACGTCAATGAAGTAATAAAGTGTCATCAACGCCACGTCAAAAATTGCACGTAAACAAACCTGACCAAAACCACGACTTGATATGAAGTGGCGTGTGGGACACGAAATGTACTGACTTTATATCAAGTCAATGGCGGCGAAAAGGTTGACCCTTTCGCCGCCAACAACTCGAACTCAAGTTGATCGATGTTGCCACCCGACCTTACGAAGTTAAATGAATACGACATAAAACTTGCGTGGAATGGGATGCCACATCGCTTTTATTTTCTTGGTGGTTAAGAGTTATTTTTCCCATGGACAATAAAATTATACAATCTCTTTCTAAAAAGTAGTTCCACCACTTTATATACAAGTTTCTATGCAAGAGTGCGAAGCTTTTCAGACAAGTTTTGCTAACTGTCCAATAAGGCATAATAAATTTCATCCATACAAATATATCACACAATTGGTAAATAATTGGAATAAATAGGGAACCCAATAAATATATGAACAGTATCACAGAAAAAAGGTCGCACTAGAATAGACGTGATGTGTTATATCTAATGAAATAAAATAACCAAACGTATTTCTTTGGTCAAATTAAAACTTACACACAGTTACAGATATACTGATATGGTTAAAACAAGGTATATCACGTATTAAGAAGCGTAACGCAGACAGATATGGCCGCATTGGTATTATCAGATCATGATTTTGAATTTAGCTCCAGGTATGTATGTATAAATTTTAATATTGTCAATAAAATGATTAAAATGATTTGCACATGCTCTCATCATCAAATGTTTTTAGAAGAGAGAATGTTACACGACTTACACGCATGAATGGAAATTGAATTATAAGTACAATAGGTATTTACTAAAAGTGATCCAATCGAGTTTTAGACTACACAAGTATCGCAACTCTATGAAATTGTCAAAAAGAACAGACCATATAAAAAAAAAACAATATTAGATACTTATATTAATTTTAAATCACGCTACCTTGAGCAACCTCAAAATACTGTGCGTTAAATAATCTATTCAAATACGATAATTTTAAACAACCAAATAATAATGTTCACTTAACTTACCTACCTAAATGCTGTGTCATTCACGAATTTAACAATTTCAATTTTATATTTACAATACATGTACAAGAATTTAACTAACACAGTCAAGCCCGCCAGCAGGCTCGTTTGGGAAGCATCACACAAATTATTTACTAGTCAAAGATGTGATGGCTGTAAATAAAGAAATTATTGTGAAGTAACTTCCAATTATAGCTTCACACAAAGTGTATGTCGGCGGCCGATCGTAAGATCAGGCAGATCGTAATGTTCCTGTGTAATGTTTAGACGGTAGTCACATTAAACCAATAGATAGGTAAGATAGGTTCGTTAAATTTCTTTAGATGTCCGAAGGGCAAACTATCCAGAAATAGGAGCCCCGCGTCGACTCAGGGAACGAGACAAAGATTTTCACGTTTCACGATATGCTTGGGAATTTCACGATCTGCCTGATCTTACGATCGGCCGCCGTCATGTATATTACAAAATTTGATACGTAGTCTATCTACGCCAAAGCCCCATTAACACGGTGCAATATTCGATACATAGCTAACTACAGAGTACAATGAATTCAGTCGATCGATAAAATACCGTAATGTAAAGAAAATCGCATAAAAGTTCTTGATCCGTCTAAATGGAGCTTAAGTCGGTCACGGTGAATAACTGGGCCATATAGGTAGCGGCCAACTCCACGCAGTATGGTTTCAGATTTGATTTATTACTGAATAATTTTCAAATTACTATACCAACTTTTGACATCTTTTTTATATGAGTCACCAGTCGTCTAAACATTATGTTTAGACATACCAGTTAAATGTAGGTACATATCTACACACATTAGGACACTTTAACCCTTTGACCGTTCCAGACGGCTGTGTCATCGGAAAGTCTCGACAAGGACGCCAACGACGCCCACAGCCGTCAGTTTCACCAATGCAATAGGGACTTACGCGGGACTCCGTAAATTTCAATTTCGCTTAAATAATCGGGATAGCCTGGCGTCCTGGGCACAGCATCTTCCTTCGCCGTCTGTCATTCAAAGGGCTAACAAAATAAGAGCACTACACAAACAAGAACACAAGGCACAACCAAACGTAACAAATAGGTTTACACATTCACACACATGCGCGATCATCCTCGGGAGAAGATGATGACTTTCTCGAAACCACGGGGACAATGATACCGCTCTCGAAACGTTGGAGGCAATTTAAAAGCTAAATAATACGTGATTAAGTCCTGTTAAAGTAAATAATAATAGAGTTGCAGCCATCAGGTTCTGCTAGAGCTACTAAAGATTTCACGTGAGCCAGACAATTGGCGACTTCCCATTGTCCATAAAACTGTAAAATTCTGTCAAAAATTGCTTTAAAACTTATGGGAAGTGTCCAACTTACTCCTTAATAATTATTTATGCTCGGAAAGTGAATATGAGTGTATCACAGCGGATCTTCCATCTCCAGTTCGCCGGCCAGAATGTGCGGGTCGCCGATGGCCGGCACCATGTGGGAGAACTCGCTCGTCGCCCACAGGTACAGGTTCAGCGTGCGCTCCGTGCATTGTGCTATGAACCTGTAATATTACTTTGTGCGTTATAAACTGAAACATACTAAATGAAAAATGACTAACTCCCTCAGAGTCAGATTCGAAGACGAGAATTGTACCTATATTCCACGTAACTACTTTATAGAAAAACGTAATATCCTGACATAAAATTCACAAAACTTAAGACTTTTTCATTGAACAGAATTTTAGTTTAGCTTGAACAAAGCGCTGTCGCGCCACAGTATCCTTTACAGTGTTTCTCGCGCAAAAAAGTGTCTTCCCCGCCCTTTCTTGCTCCCACACTGCCTGTACATCCGTTTTGCTATCCTCTTATGTTTAGTTTAATCTGCTTAGGCTTCTGGAAAATCTTTTACTTGCTAAGTAAAGCTGGCATACATAGTCCAGTAGGCCTAGCACATCATTGGCGCGACAGTATCTCGCGGCGAGATAGACTACCCGTATTTTTCTAAGTTTGTTAATGAAAGAGGGACAGGTAGTCTATCTCGCCGCGAGATACTGTCGCGCTAATCATGTGCTAGCCCGGCAGACAAATTTGGACATTATGAAAATCCTAGTTCACCCAGAACCCACCCTTTGCGGTGGATGAGCTGCAATTTCAAATCAAATTGCATGTTGACACGTTTCCTCGCCTGACGAAGGCCGCACGCTGCTTCATTCGCAGTCTGCAGATGCTGGTAGTACAGCTGGCGGTGCTGCTCGGTTGGACATGATAATGGGTGTCCGTTCCCGTACAGATAGAACAGTATGCTAGTTCTCATAAAATGGCTCAACTGTTTGTCTCACCTGACGAACGGCCGCACGTCGCCCTCGTTGGCCGTCTGCAGGTGCTGGTAGTACAGGTGCCGGTGCTGTTTGGGCACGATGACGGGCGGGAAGCCAGCCTGCATGAGCAGCAAGTTCATGAGCAGCCGCGACGTGCGTCCGTTGCCGTCGATGAACGGGTGGATGTGAACTAGCTTATAGTGTGCTAGGGCTGCGTATCTGAAATGTGTTGTTGATTCTTCATATTTTTTTAAATAATGGAGTAGGTTTTGTAAAATTCCGTTAGATCTCGGAATTGGGTCTAATGATAATTACGAACTCAACTTCAAGGGGTCAACATAAAGTGCATTTAGGTAACTTTGTAGGCAAGGTAATTTTAAATGGCTAATGCCTGCCAGAAACACTTTATACTTTAGCAAGACATACGCTACTGTTACGCTTATCATGGCATCTTGCTTACTGTTGCGAAAATAGAGGGTTTTTTTATACCACGACGGTGGCAAACAAGCATACAACCCACCTGATGGTAAGCAGTCCCTGTAGCCTAATAGAACTAGGAGGGAGTCTATATTTAGAATATATCCTGAATTCCTGAGGTCGCGTTTGTGGCAAGTGAGGAGTAATAAGCTAATAAGTATACAGTCAAACCTGAGTAAGAGAGAACTGGGTAAGCGAGAAAACTCTATAAGTGAGAATAATTCTCAGGTCCCGGACTTTGACCCCCCAAAAACCTCTATAAGTGAGAAGCAAAAACCTGTATAAGCGACAGTCGTTTTTCTCGTCCTGACCTCTATAACGGAGAGCCTCTCTTGCCTGAACCTCTATAAGCGGCAATTTAATACTGGCAATGTATGACTCATTCTTTATTTTTCAGGAACTGTGTATATTTTTGTTTTCTTTATAGTTCGAAGAATATAATAAACTATCCTAACTAATTTGTAATCAATAATACTTACAGAGGAAGGCTCGGTACAAAAAATGTCAAAACAAAAAATAAACGTGTTGTCGTTAAATGATAAGCTCAGAATTGTTAATGCTTTTGAATCGGGCAAGATACGTAATGAAATACGAAGTGAATTTGGATTAGCAGAATCTACCTTTTATAAAATTCAAACAAATATTCGATAAAGTCTCAGTGCTCCGAAGGAAAGGCTTTTAAAGGCTTTGGAAACGCTCCACAAGTTTTTTGAATACTTAGCAGTTGTTGAAAGGGCTATGTTTGATAAAATATATGAATTGGAAAAATGTGCACTAAATATAAAATCAAAAACAAAAAAAAAAAGATTTCTTTAAATAAAATTGTTAGATTCTTTGATTTCATTGTAAACTAATTACTCTAATAAATTATGCTTATCTCGTTTATAACAAAATATTTTGCATATTATTGAATAACCTCTGTAAGTGAAAGAGACTTCCTTGTACCTCTATAAGCTAGAAACTCGGATTAGTGAGAAACCTCTATAAGCGAAAAAAAAATGACGGTCCCTTGAACTCTCTCTTAACCAGGTTTCACTGTATTGAGAGTCAGCAAATCAGCATCTCTGAATACTTATTGAAAATTTAATGTTTGGACTCAATATGGAATGTGCATTGTTTTGATGATAAATACCAACAAACAACATCTGTATGTAAATTTCATTGTAATGACAATTCAATTTTTGTTGCTGCCGTACAAAAATCTCCGATGATGAAATGTTAAACACATGGTAAATGCCACTAATGCCACTTCCTGATTGCAACAAACATATTATTCATGCACGTGGCAAATCCATAATACTAAGATAGCAACTGTCCTGATAACAAAATACCAAATAAATTTCAAATAAATAACAGATATTAATTTATAATATCATATTTTGTAGTCACCATTACCACACATGGGCAAAATGGTGATTAAGCTGACTAATTTGCTATTATGTACCTATTATGTATCTACAAGTTTAGACAGAGATATGTTGAATGACTGCCAGCTGGCAAGTTCAGTGTTTGAGGTCAATGCCATCCACAATGTCTTGCTTCTCTCAGATCTTGTTGTTACATACCAAAATGATCCCAATTTAATAAAATTCACAATATTCTGAAGCCATTTTAAAAATTTTGCTCCACAAGTCAGCTTAAATTGTTACACAATGCTAAGTGCTAAGCAATAATGTAAGTGAAGTAAATAAATCTCTGAACCGTGACTGATGTCTTCATTATTCACAGTGATTACAGCCTGAAGTTGATTGTTAAAAAGGAAAAATATGATATTTCAGACTTTTGCATTATCAATCAATTAAATCATATTATGGGTGTAGTGTGGGTGTGACTAGCCTAAACTTATAGATAGAGAATTCATAATACATATATTATGAATATTATGATGCAATACAATGTAACACTTACCTCACTGGATGTAAGTCTAATGCATCTTCAGAGTTCAGCCACTCTAAAAATTGCTGCATCAGCCTCTGTATCTCAGATGGTCCAGGCGGGATGTGTCCTCCAACATAAACCTGTGTCCTCCTGAACTGCCCTCCTTCCACTGGGTCCACATGCCCCAAAACCCTCTTATGGATCTCCAATATATCCCCCATAGTGATATCCCTCAGGCGGTACAGTAATGTTGAATTAATATACTTCATAGCTGCATCTAAACCTAAAATCTCATTATGCTCATCTATGCTTTTGCCAGATACAGCTATTCTAGTCTCTAATATACTCCTTGTTTGCTGTAATGTCATTGTGTTCCCTTCAATACCAACCGTGTGGTAAATGTGTTGGAAATAAGCCTCTTTCTTAGCTCTCCGCAAAGCAGAGTTGTTCTCTGGTATGGATGACAGTGCATCTCGTTTTTCGTCTATTTTCCTTAACATTTCTCTGTCTAAGTTTTCAACTATGCTGGCTGTGCGTTGCCTGTTCATCAAAGCCCCTGTATGGTCAGGATAATTACTTAAAGCTAATGTGTAGAGTTGGTCAGCTCTGACTACATCTTTTTTTGTGTCTTCTAGGAATTCCCCATAGTGGTTTAAGACATCTGCGTGTTTAGGGGATAGTGCAAACGCATGCTGGAAGAGTTTTAAAGCTTTGTCAGCCTTTCCATGTTTCTTCATCTCTAGAGCAGCTGCTAGTGACACCACAGCTTCAGCATCTCGCACGGTGTCCTTAGGCTTGGCCGACGGCAGCGGCACATCCTTGGAAACCGTCTCCAGGTAGTTACCATACAACCCAATAGGTATAGGAAAGAACGGCTTAGAGAATTTTGCCTCATAAGTAAGCAACTTGTGCAAAGAGACAACCACAGCCAACGTACACACCACACTAGACCATATTAACACCGTTCTAAACCTTTCTAAAATCATTTTTGTGTGTAAATCTTTCGTATTACTGCACTTCATTTCTTCGCACTTTGACGCCCTACCTATGAATAACATGGCACTCAATTAAATATCTACAGCAGAGTGATAAAATCTGTGAGTCAATCACTGGAAAGAATTTAGATTGCATTGTGTATTGCTAAAATTTTTAGAGAGCGCTAATAATGTAAAACCACGTAATTCCATGGTTTGATGACAGATGACAGTGAACTGTTGTGACAGCCATGTGACAGCGACAGCTCTTGACATTAAACCTATTCAAGCTTTGTATAAACACCTTGAGTTAAAGGATGTCATAAAATTAATAGAATAAAAAATAATGTCCCGAGTAGCGTACGCTTATTTTATAGCAGCAACACTGACAAAATGGCGGTAAAAAAGTTACTTTAGAGGTCTTTGAGTAGTTTGAGTTTTTCTTCTTCGAAACATTTAACCTTGCAGTAATATTATTACATAACGTAACCTCAATATTTGATATCAAATATAATATAATAATATAGGTACATACAATACGAGGGAAATTACTCTTTATTTTTTTATTAAATTATTATAACCTCTAGGTAGTACAGGTCATATATTTTACCGTTGTATTTTACGGTCGCAGGTTTAAAATTGTTAGCAGCTAGTTCTGCAATTAAGTAAAAAACTGCCCCAGCACTTGAATGCCTTGTCACCTATTTTTTTACCCAACTACGTTAAAGCCAGGAAGGGTTATGTAAGATTGTGTTCTAGACCGTTTGCGATGTAGACTAAAAGGGATATAGGCAAAATATTACAATAGTTATTTTGTGTTCTAATGGGACCAACCCCGAAATTGCGAAAAAAAAAATTAATTTCCCATAGAAAATGTCAAGGTCAGACGGCCAAAATGTATGAAACACAAAATTTTTTCGCGATTTCGGAGTTGGTCCCATAGTAAAAGTTGTAACCTATACATTCACCCCGTAAATTATTGCAGGTGACTAAATAAACATCCTATATATTTATACGAAATAATCAATCTTCACAAACTGTTTTTATCTGATGTGGCGGTGAGAGAATCGAATTTCAAGCGCTCGATTTCGTGTCGCCATTCAATACTATCTCCTCGGTGTGCCGCCGGCGTGCGCGCTGCGCAGGAACGCCAGGTGACGTCCGCTGGCGGCACACCACGCTCCGTCAGTGTGGGGGCCGTGGTTTTCGCGCGTGACTATACTTTAAGAGGGGAGAAGTGGTCGAAAGGTAGGGTCAAGGCGCAAACTGGTCCAGCTTCTTATACGGTTGATATGGGCCAGGGAATCGAATGGCGAAGGCATGTTGATCAAATAATGCCGGCTAATAAAAATAGATTTTCACTTTCACGGGCAAGTGTTTGTAATCCGGATGAACTAATGAATGCACGTGCTAATACACCCGAGGCGGGTGCTGACGAAGCGTTTGAGGATGCATCGGACGGTTAAGTTCAGGCAGCACCCGAGCAGCCTTTGACAGAGCACCTTCCCACTAGCTCGGGGGCCACTTCGACCGCGCCACCGCCCGGTGCTTCCGCCCGCGTTGCGCGCTTGTAATCGGGCCCAAAAGTCTAGCTAAGTATAACTGTAGTGCTATTAGTCAGTAGTACTTAGTTGTGTTTATGTTTGTTGTTGCATATTATTAATCTTAATTGTTTAACGTTTAGTTAAGCCTTTATTTTATTATACCGGGTAGCAGTCTTAAAAGGGAGAGATGCTACGAATGTAAAAAGGATTTGTACTTGTTACTATACTGGCACATACGTAGATTGTCAATAAACGTCAGTCAGCTATAAACCGGCTTTTAATTAACACATCCTCTACTAGGAATTTAAATTCTACTAATAAAAAACAGTGGTCAATATCAATAACACTAGATTCCTAATTTTCGTCGCTCGTATTTCAAAAATAGCATTTCGCCGTTTTCCAAAGCTTTTTGAGCGATGAAATCGAGCGCTAGAAATTAAAAAAAGCGGCCAAGTGCGAGTCGGACTCGCCCATGAAGGGTTCCGTACCATTTATGACGTATTAAAAAAAACTACTTACTAGATCTGTTTCAAACCAATTTTCGGTGAAAGTTTGCGTGGTAATGTATATCATATATTTATATTTTGGAAGTGTCTCTCGCGCAAACTTATCAGTTTAGAAAAAAATGATATTAGATACCTCAATATCATTTTTAAAGACCTATCCATAGATACCCCACACGTATGGGTTTGATGAAAAAAAGTATGTAAGTATGGGGAACCCCCCAAATTTATTGTTTTTTTTTTTCTATTTTTGTGTAAACATCTTAATGCGGTTCATAGAATACATCTACTTACCAAGTTTGAACAGTATAGCTCTTATAGTTTCGGAAAAAAGTGGCTGTGACATAATCGGACAGCCAGACGGACATGACGAATCTATAAGGGTTCCGTTTTTTGCCATTTGGCTACGGAACCCTAAAAATAGCCATCTGGGGTTTTGTTTCGTGAAATAAATAACACGGCAAGTTCTCCATATTTTTTTATTTGAATAGTTTTTTCGTTCTCCCAAATAAATAACAAAACTTACACTAACATTCAGATCATTGTTAATAATAAAATACTAACGATTGAAACTGCATATACTACAATATTATATTGCATATACTACATTAATGCATTTCGTCAAGTATACCTGTGACTTATAGGTTTATAATCATCATTTTTACGATGTCCTATCGTTAGCTATTAAAGTTTATAGCTCTGGCCTTTACAGATATAATTAAATGTAAAGACCTTAAGCATTACCTTAAACTAAGCATAAATTACAACAGTAATACAATTAATGCTTAATTATAAATGTAGAGTTAACTTCGCCTATACATACTTATTCTTATGCAGTTACAATATAGACGGTAGCTCTACTTTTAGAAATAAGCCTGTAATTAAATAAACCCCCTGTTAATTCTTTAAGCTGCTTGATAGCTCCGGGAAGGCCTTTTAATTACTTTCATACAAATGCTCAGTGCGTCACAATCGATGTGCGTGTCATTTGTGACGCTCTCGCAAGACTAGACCTTTCTGTCGCATACAAAACAAAATATCGCGCAAAGCGCCAAACACTCGCAGTTAACGCTGAGATTGCGTACCTTGCTCCTGTATCACATCGCGCTTATATACACCTCGTAAATCCATGAAAGTCATGAACAGCTTTATTGAGACAGTGCAAAAATACGTCGAAATAGCGACTGCTTTTGGCGCCATCGCGCGTAGTTGCAGCCCTAACTTCCTGCGCACTAGCGTGGCACCACCACAGTTTCGCCGACACACTACCTATTTACACTACGTTCACTACACTTACAACTATTCATGGCAGTACCTCTGCAGGAAATTAGAGAGCGAACAACTAGAGTTTCAACTTCAAGCAGCTCCGATGGCTCTGGCTGCAAATTCATAATAAAATAGGTCGTTTAGACCTTGGCAAGATCAGTACACTACCTAAATTTATGACTAAATTTTTGTAGTATGCGAAAAATCTATTTTTAGAGCGTGCTACACAAATATAGACGTACTAATTCACAACCACAGTGTATGAACCTTAAGCCTATAGAATTTGGACCTTAACTTTCATACTTTTCTTGAAACAACGAGCGACCAGCGCTTTAGAGTATCATCTACATCAAACAAATTCGTTAATTTCCTATCTACACAAAATAAAGACTTCACAGCCCGAGCCCCTTTCTACTTTGCATTATTTTAATAAAATTAATCGTAAATAATACAATTGTAAATAAAATACCTGCTAAAACCTACCAAAATAATAATTGGCAAAAGCACAAACATCGCTTGGCAGTAACATGATTTTATTTTTAACCGACTTTAAGCTTTCGTTATATAGCTTTTTTAGATAATAAACAATATTATTAATAGGAATACTGATATTTTTGTAGAAACTACATTTACTCCTTATTATGATCAAAACGCTGAATGTAGCTTTATATTATCATTTGTGGTTTTTGAGGTAGATTTGAATAAATTTTACTCTCTAAAATCCGATCAAAACTACTTGAATTATGTTTTTTCTACAATCTGACTATATTGAACCTGCTAGATAAAATTATACAGCAACACTTTACATAATACTTATTTATATTTTGACAATTCTGACAATATATGTCATGTTAATGGTAACATGGCATGGCATGGGCCAAACACCTTGTCAGCTTTTCAAAAGTGTTGCCCCGTACTTTAAATCTAGCAGCTTGTCTAGACTATCAAACTGCCTTGATCCGTGGGGTCACTGTGACTGTGACATCACAGAGGCCAGGACTAGCGGCACATGGCGTCGACGATCACCATGGTGGAGTACAGCGAGCAGCCGAGCGTGAGCATGGTGCCGACGGCGATAGTGGAGTGGTAGGCGCGGAAGGCCTTGAGTACGCGGAGGTAGCGGGGGCAGTGCGCCAGCTCGCCCAGGACCAGGCGGCCGACCTGGAACAAATACAAACGGACGTTAGTATAAAGCTAATTAACTTTTTTAACGCCATCTTTCAAACTCCAGAACGTCATGCACTATACTCGTACTGGAAACGTTGAAGGTTACTTGGACAACGTACGTTATAGTACTTATAAGCGTTCTTGGCGCCACAGGCACGACATCTTACGACGCCCTTAAAGGTTCTTGACGTTCAAAGGGTTGACGGATTGTGTTTCAGATATATTTACGAAAAACCATACCCTGGAGATATGTGGTGTTTGAGAGAACAAACATAAACGGATGGACGAGTAGGTAATAAGCTAATTAGAGTCATTTCTGATATGGAGACGCGCGGACACGATCATCTACCTAACCTTATGGTTATTGGTAACAAGATCTATTTGATATGGAGGTAGGTATCTACATTGGTAAGTGATACATATTGGATATAACACACCTCAGCATTCTCAGAAATTGTAAAAGTTTCGTATGCTAGGCAATCAAAAAGATTAACCATAGGTGTACGTTGGCAAGTACTGATTTTCAGCTCGAAAGAACAAGAGGTATGAACTCAATTATTTATCTATTTATTTGCTTTCTATTTGCAGTTTAATACTAATAGGGTGGTCGTCAGTACACGCCCACATAATTCGATCATTACTGCAACCCGAGCCCGATATTGCTCATCCGTTGTCACAATACCTATTCATTGCTTACACAATAATGCACCTGTCATGGCGCTGAATCGCCATTTCACTGGCACGTGTAATTATATTGGCAATAATCAGTAATTCATATAAGGTTTTAGTCGTTCAATTTATTAAGAAAACGTGTTGCTGATTTCATAATTGGTTGCTGTATAGCCCGTAACTGAACTATTATGCGTATTTTCCTATAAGTGACATCAGCATAGTCAGAGTCACATGATGAAAGCCTATGTTAAGGAATACATAGTGGCGGATTTGTAGTGTTGGCTGTCCTAGGCCCAGGCCCTGTAGCCGCTTCTTTCTCAGCACCCACCATATATATAGCCTGCCACCCTAGGCCCGGGCCTGCTCTGGCTGGCCTTGGGGCAAATTCGCCACTGACTAAACTATGAACTATTTTGGTATCTTCGAAATACATTTCTAGGTGTAAGTGTGTATGAAGGTATTTTCTCTTCATAGTGTTATCTTACTTTAATTTAATTAAAAACTAGCATCTGCTTGCGCGTGTAAGTCGTTAAACTATTTTCATTTCCCCTAAATCCGTGTGACCGTTTTTTAGGTGACCGTGTGAGCGATAAAACAAACATCAAAAAATACATTAAATGTCCAAACATATAATCTTTTAAACATATTAATTAGTAATACCAACCTCTTGTCCGCCTCCGGCGGCCTCCTCCATCTGAGTCTTAATGTGTTTGGCTCGCAGCATGGGGCTCACCAGGTGCAGACGCACGTAGGCCTCAATCAAGAACACGGCGGTTAGCAGCGCGAACTAAAACAAGTAAATAACGAGGTCTGGAATCAGCCCATATAAAACTAGTGGGTAATAATGCTTAAGTTCAATGCATGACGAACCAAATAAGGCTGTGTGTGATATCTAGTAGGTACCTAACGGTTTCGGGGTGTAGGAACATATCAAATAATGCTCAAAATATGGTGTGAATGATTCATTCCCATAATCTATCCCCGCCAGGTAAGCTATAATACTAAGATAGTGATCATATCTCCTACATAACTCTATACTTGTTATAGGTAATTGTTTTGATGGAACTATAGTGAACACTTTTTCATATATATGATGTAAAATATTTAACGCGTCAAGTAGGATTATATGATTTTTATTGCACGAATTTGAATTTTAACTGTTTAATATAGCAACTATCAAAATCGACATTTGTATAATATAAAAAATCGGAAGAAAGCGAGGCGGTCACAGATGGGAAGGATTCATTCCCATTTATCCCCGTCGGCCACAGATGGGAATAGGTTCATTCGCATCTGTCCCCGCCGGGGACTGCCCGGACCAGGGGGCGGGCACAGATGTGCAGTATGAATTGAATTTAATCATTATATATTTATATTGCTAGTCAATATACGAGAATATCTGTAATAAGTCTATGTGTCATGTTTGGTGTATACTGTAAGTGACATTATAAAAACAAAATAAAATAAAAATAAAATAAAATGAATGAGCGTAATTAATAAAACTAATCTAGCGTTAGATCTGCGCACGTTATCAGAAGCTATCTTATTTAAATTATCTTATGCGGATACTAACCTTTACTATCTAGATATAATGTCCCAGGTGCTAGTCTAATAATCAATGTTTTAAAACCATTGTTAATTGCATAGTCTTTACAAGTATAGTTTATCTTAAGTCTGTGATTAATGTAATTTAATACGATTACGAAGTCAAGGCTACACGAGTACATTATTGCATCATTGGCTAACATAATAGAAAGAATCATCAATCATTGCGAATGTTAACAAACAAATAATTACATCATTAAAGTATTAAGTGCATTGAGATGTAAATAGTCATTACACATATGTACATTCTTATATGACAAGGTAAACCTTGGAAAAACGCGAATTTGCTAAGAGGCAATACCCAATTTATTAAAGGTCAATAATTTCAAAATGGTTTATTCAACTGATTAATGGAGTATTTTTAGTATTTAGTTTGAGTTGACTATATAAAGTTATTTCTCTTATAAAACATGTAAGTTTAAAATTTGTAATTGCTTAAAAGCTCATTAACAGCGGGTAAGGTAAGGTAAGATAAGGAACGGTATTGGAACGTCAAATGGCGCTCAAGGAAATAAGTCTAATCTAAGAAAGACATAGGTATTAGCTAGGTAAGGTCGGTCAATGAGCTTTCAATATACAACAACGGTTTTAGTTAGTACGTATTCAAAAAAATCTAATTTAAACTGTTTGTTTTAGAAACACAATTAATTATATATTTATCTAACATAGAACTAATCTTTAATTTTTTTCAGATTATATAGGCAAGGATATGGGGACGCAACCCCTGTTTAAGTTATTGAGTTACAATTAAATATTTTTATTTCTTCTTTCCTCTTCGGGTCTTTTCACATTTAATATCTGTCACTATTTTTTAACAATTTAATATTAGTAGGTTTATTATTTATGCGACGGGAAAGCTGCTTAGATGTCTTTGAGAAAAAATCATACGACACTCTGAAGTGGTTTTATTGTAACCTGTTTGACGTCAGTAAGAAAACAATCTCGAAGGCGATATATCACCGTTCCTGTTATCTGTCTTTGTGTTTCAACGGGCACGCGGCAACTTCGTGCACTTTTATTTGTGCAAAACAACCAATCTCACAACTCGCAAAAAATTGAAACAAGATAGGAAACTTCAGTTTTGTTCACGTTTCTCAAGATCATTGAAATAGTCATTAATATTGATTTTTATTGCAGATACAATACAATTTAAAGTTTTAATGCAATTTTCGGGTAATTTAGGATTTTTATATTTAGCTGACCTAGGCCACACCTAGGCAAAGAATACATTCGTAAAAAAATCTTGTACGTCAGTCAATTTTTTTTGGTATGTATCTCAGTTTCATCTTGCACGTGATAGACACAGAAATAATAATTACTTATACGTATTTTTACTAATACTTATAAGTACCTATTTATGTTGTGATTCTAATATATTTACTGATTTGGGATATTTCTGAAGACAAAATATTTAGTGTGTAGGAAAATCCACTGCACTCTTGTAAAATTAATGCAATTAATAAGTATACTAACTATGAATAAAAATCTTTAAAGATCCCACACCGCTCGCGCTCGACAATGAATTGAGAACTTTCTTTGTTTTTGAAATCGTTTAAAAATTCGTCGATACGTCCCATGTAGAGATTGCAAGATACATCAAAATTTTCCTATCGATACGATATGGATTGCATATGTCAGTGTTAAAAGTGACGTTTCTGTTTGAAGAAACGTTACTTTTGACAGTGACATATCTAATGTATATCGCATCTTTAGCGAATGTTTGAGGTATCTTAAAGTTCGAATCGGGCCGTGCGTCGAGGAGGTAAAGTAAAGGAGAGTTAGTTCCTCATCGTCAGTTTCTTAATATCCGCAGTACCTTTAATATTGTTTTAATATTTATTAATAACGGAATTGAAAGTCTCCATTACAGTCGATTAGTTTTATCGGTCAGCATATTAAGGCCAATGGTGGTGAGGTGAAAGGACTCGGTTTAATTGTCGCCTTATCTCTTTAAAGTGATACATTTTAGACCTTGTGTTTGAAAAGTTCATGCAGATTTAATTGGGTATTTAATATGTAATGTATATCTGGGAAAAGAGTGTGTTCAATTTAAGCCGGAAGCTAGAATCGCCGAGTTAAACGTGGCATGGGGTCATTTGAAGTCCGGAGGTACGCGAGCAGCGCTACCAGGCTCACGCACGCGTTGAACGCGTAGTTACAGAGGGAAACGGCACCGTCTGCACGCGCCCGAACTCGTGTTGGGGCAGATTGAAGTAAAATCCTTACCTGTATCCAGCTAGCTTGCTCAAACCGCGTAATGGTCTGCGTGCGGAGGTACGCGAACAGCGCGACCAGGCTCACGCACGCGTTGAACGCGTAGTAGACAGGAAACAACACCGTCTGTACGCGACCGAACTCGTGCCGAGGGAGATTGAAGTATAGCACGATGCCTGTGGAAGAAAGAGATAGAGTTATTATTATTTTATATAGTGGTATGCTGTTTGCAGGGTTTGGGTATAATTTGTAATGCCTGAAGGAAAGCGATACCGGCCTGCGGACCAAGGCTGCTGTTAATGTAGGTTTTGTGAGAACTTAAGTACTGTTAGGATATTTGGCATTTCGTCTCTCTGTTGGCACTTAAAAATTAGGCCTTTAACTCACATTAAGTGACATCATATGACAAAATGGTCGTGAGCTGCTAAAATTATTAATTATATTTAAACTAAAATAAAATATGTCACTGCGCCACAAGCTTTGCATGAAAACCAAGAAGTACCATCAGTAAAACCATACAAATTCTTTAGATTACCCGAAGCGCACTTAATTTAAGTATGATTATTCATTTATTCAGCACTAATCACGACACGTCGTTTTGCCTCTACGAAGCATTTCCGCTACATACCGGGAAATCCATGCTATCAGCTACGACGTAGCGCTACGATCGTAGCTCAGCGGTGAATGTATTAAATCAGTGTTTTTCAAACTTTATGGTGTCAATTTCAGTGGTCATATAGATGACCACTGAAATTTTTTCGCGACCCCCCAACCCCGTGTCTACGACAAATATAGTAGGTACCTATAACAAATTTGGAACGCACCTTCATATCATTCACTCAGTTATATATGCGTTTTGGAACGCACCCTATATTTTAAAATTTAATAATTAAATAATAAGAAATAATCGATTTGTTTTAGTACTTACAAACTCCGATTGCGTAAGTCGAATTAAAAGGGCAAGTCGAATTCGGCGTGCAAATTAGTTCCGAGTAATCGTTTCGCGCGGTTCCCACGGGCCTGTCAAACCACTTTGTTTCACGAGTGACGAGTTGACCGGACGCCACTTACGCAAACGTGAGGGTAATATAAATAACGAAGACCATTTAGAAACAAAAATACTTATCCCATGGGAACCTTAAATATTGAGAATACATTGAAACTACAATGAATACAATGAGGGGGGGCGGGTTTAGGGTTGGCAACGCGCATGTAACTCCTCTGGAGTTGCAGGCGTACATAGGCTACGGAGACTGCTTACCATCAGGCGGGCCGTATGCTTGTTTGCCACCGACGTAGTATAAAAAAAAAAAAACTTATTTTTTGCTCTGGCATATTTCGATATGCACGCATATCGTATGTTATTCTTCCAAAGGTAAGTATTATAAAATAATAGTCGATAAATCTTGTCAAAGTCGAATTAGGTCCGTAAAGTGTCAACGTCATCAATGTTGATAATTACAAATTTATTAGGACAATTATTAATATTAAATGACAAATTTAGTAGGACAATTACATTAAATAATAGGGTATATGACTATCGATTAAGTAGTCAAATCAGTTTCTTTTTTTCGAACTGTCAAACGATGTGCCACTATGGATTTATAGTTTGGCAAGCCATTTCCGTCAATAGAAAAACGCTGAAAATAAAAAATTATAAAATATAGGCGCGAAGGGTTGTCCTCTCATGGAAATTTTATATTTCGCGCCTTTTTCTACTGACATAGTATGTCACGGTCAAGTTTCCTCAAAAAATTTCTCTAAAAGTAACTGCTGCCTACGTTTCTCTATTGATGTTCTGGTGCTTTATTTCGTACACGATGTGAAATAATTTATTTTAAATACAGCAACATTCTATTGCCAAAAAAAAGTCCTAATAATTATTTATAAAATTAATTTAATATACCTGATATGCATGATGCAGTACTTGACTAGATATATCAGTAGATACAGTAGACTCGAAATAAATAAACATGTTATTTAAGTTCTATCTCTTCTAAAAAAACAAAACGTCAATTCTGCGCATTAGCAATTTATGAAAAACAAAACAAAAGCAAGCCTTATCTATTACATGTGTTAAATGTAGTATGTTTAGTTTTTATAGTTGCCCAATTTCACAGTAGATGTCGCTGATCTATCGGCTACTTCACGCTATTAAGATTTTTCTACAGCCCCTTATAAGGTAAATTTGGTTTCGGAATAAATGAGTATTAAGTTGTCAAGTGAAGTGTTTCATTACAAAAGGTAGGAAGTGCAGTGCAGTGTAGGGAGTGAACATTGGTCCTTCGGAACCTAGGATAATCGTGAGTACAGTGACAGTGGAAATGTGAAGTGTCAAAGACTTAGTCAATTTTCGCGGTAACACACACTTAGAATATTTCGTGTGAAAATAGACATAGTATATTTCGAGTGAATTTAGGACTTAGAAAAAAACCGTCGAAAAAACACTTAGAATAATTTGTTTAAATTTTGAACTTAGTCGATTTTGTGAATTCTTGGACTTAGCGTAATTTCGGTTGAAAAAACACTTTGAAAAATTGTGTTCAAAAATAAACATAGAATCAAATAGACTTTGAAATCTGTCATTCACTTAGCAAATTTTAAACAATAATGGCTAACATAGCATCACAAGAAGAACTTTTTAGTCAGATTAAAAGACTTCACACTAATCACAAGAAAACTTCGTCAACGCGTTATACAGCAAGCTACTTGAAAATACGGATAGAGTCGCTTGAAGAATACTGGAATCAATTCCTTGCTGAACACCGAGAAATTCTTAAGTCTTCAGTAAGCGTTGAAGAGAAAAAGGAACTGAAAGCACTCTATAATGATGTTGAAGATTTCTATATGGAGTTCAAGACTAGTTTATTGGAACTGACGGAATCTGTCACAATACAAGAAGGTGCCTCACCTCAAGTGCCTCATGCATCTCAACCTCAAGTTGTCACAAAGAGTAAACTCCCACCGATAAACCTCCCTTCATTTTCCGGTGATTACCAAGAATGGATGCACTTCAAGGATTTGTTCATCTCTATGGTACACAATGAGCCAGGTCTGAGTGACATACACAAGCATCATTATTTGAGGTCAAGCTTGAAGGGTGAAGCAGAACAAGTAGTCCGTCATTTCGAACTCACAGCCGCAAATTATGGGAAGGCTTGGAACGCCTTAGTCTGCCGCTACAGCAATGATAGAGTGATAGCTAATACCATACTGAATCGCCTGCTCAATCAGAAGAAACTCACGTACGAATGCTCTAAAGGCCTCAAGGATCTTCTTGATACTACAAACCAGTGTCTCAGTAGTCTAGCAAATTTGCAGATTGATACAACTACTTGGGATTCGATAATCGTGCATATTGTGGTATCCAAGTTAGATAGTGAAACTCACAAAGCTTGGGAGCAATCGCTTGGTTCATCTATAGAGTTACCCACGTATAAGAAGCTCACATCATACTTAGAGGGACGATTCAGAGCGATGGAAATGGTACAAGCGACACAGAAGAAAGATAAGAAAGAGACCACATTTCAACTACCAGCTACTGCACCTAAAATAAAGAATGTGAGATCTTTCACCGCTGAAGTTGATACGGAATGCACATATTGTAAGAAAAGTCACTACATCTGCCACTGCACAGAATTTGCACAACTCAACATAGATCAACGCAAAGAATTTGTAAGAAACAACAACTTATGCTTCAATTGCCTTGTCAAAGGACATTCCATACGGAATTGTAGACAAGCCACAACATGTAGAACCTGTAATCGCAAACACCATACGCTTTTACACCACCAGAGTATAACTGCGAATACAGTCACTATGGAGAAACCCACAGAACCTGATGACACACAAACCAAGCAACTCACAAGTCTGAAGGTCTCACAAAGAGGAAAACAAGTGATATTAGCCACAGCACAGATATGCTTGAAAGATAGCAGTGGTTCTCTCGTACAACTCAGAGCCCTTATTGACCAAGGCTCACAAGGAACCTTCATTACGGAGTCTGCAGTGCAACTACTGCGACTAAAGAAGACTTTGCAGCCAGCTAATATCACAGGTCTCGAAGATCAAGCATCATTGCCACGACACGTCGTTAACTTAGATATTTACTCACCGATAGACACTCACTATATAATGCAAGTTAACGCTCACGTACTCTCGAAGATAAATGGTTGGTTACCCTCAAAGGAGTTTGACATCTCACAATGGCCTGCCCTGTCCCAATTGCAACTAGCGGATCCTCACATGCAATCGCCGGGACCTATTGATGTTCTACTGGGCGCCGAGGTCTATGCATTTATTTTGCTAGACGGACTTCACAAATATAATGATGACAAGCTTATAGCACAAAACTCGAAACTCGGATGGTTTGTCTCTGGAGCGTCTAAATCACGAAGTGATCTGCCACCTCACAATATTGTAGCTCACCACGCACTCATCGAGGTAGATCAACTCCTACGCAAATTCTGGGAGACTGAAGAGTACAAGCCACATGAGAAACCGATAACACATCTTGAAAAACAATGTGAAGAGCACTATAAAGAAACCCACTATAGACAAGATGATGGACGATATGTCGTACGATTACCTTTTAAAGATGATCACGAAAATAACTTAGGCGACTCTCGACAGATCGCATTACAGAGACTAATGCACATGGAGAAAAGATTCGCAAACAAGCCTAAATTTCAGAAGGATTATGCGGACTTCATCGATCAATATCAGAAGCTGAATCATCTAGAAGATGTAGACCCACAACATAAGCCAACTCACAAAGTCTATCATCTCCCCCACCACGCTGTGATAAGAGAATCCAGCAGCACAACAAAGCTTCGCGTGGTCTTTGATGGAACTGCACAGCCGTCAAATGGCTCATCTCTGAACGACGAGTTACTTATTGGACCATCACTATTACAAGACTTGCGAGATCTCATTGTTCGTTGGCGTACTCACAAGATTTGTCTGCTTGCTGACGTAAAGCAAATGTATCGCCAGATACTCGTCGCTAAAGAAGATGTTGACTATCAGCGCATACTGTGGCGCTCATCTCCACAAGATGAAATCGTCGAGAAACGTTTGTTAACTGTAACATATGGTACGTCATGTGCTCCGTTCCTCGCTATTCGCACATTGAAGCAGCTTGCACAAGACGAAAAAGAGCAATTCCCAGACTTAGTTGAAATTATAAGTAATGACTTTTATATGGATGACTTACTCACTGGTGCGAATGACGTGGAACAAGCAACTAAGTTACAGAGTCGTATCACACAAGCTATGGCAAAAGGGAAATTCGAAATGCACAAATGGGCATCCAACAGTCCTGACGTGTTGAAGAATATTCCTAGTTCGGAAAAAACTAATCAACCAAGTGTCGAGATTAAGCTTGATGATACCATCAAAGCTTTAGGTATCAAATGGAACTCACATCACGATGTCTTCGAACTTAAGGTAGATATTTCGGAACCAACAGAACGCTTCACCAAAACGTCAGTACTGTCGGACATAGCTAAATCATATGACCCTTTAGGTTTTTTAGGGCCTGTGATTATCACTGCAAAAATGTTTTTGCAAAAACTTTGGTTGAGTGGTATTGGTTGGACAGATGAACTTCCTCTCGAACTTGCCACAGAGTGGTCAAGCTACAGGGACCAGCTCTGTCACATGCCAATCTTGTATTTAGATCGTTGGGTTCACACACAATTTGACGGCAAGGAAAGAGTGGAAATTCACGGGTTCAGTGATGCCTCTTGTTTAGCTTACGCTGCTGTTGTTTACTTACGAGTTATCACGCCCCACGGAATTCACGTGTCACTTGTCATTGCTAAAACAAAAGTGGCACCAGTAAAACAAGTCTCCGTCCCACGATTGGAACTGTGTGGCGCGGTATTGCTCTCGAAGTTACTCAAATATGTTCAGCACAGTCTTCGTTTGCCCGAAGAATCTGTATTTGCGTGGACAGATTCAATGATTGTCTTAGCGTGGCTTCGAAGAAACCCTAGCACTTGGAAAACGTACGTAGCTAATAGAGTCACTGAGATTGTTAATAATGTAAGTAGTGGCCGGTGGCACCACATAAAATCGGCAGAAAACCCTGCAGACGTTGCGTCGCGTGGCATTCGTCCCGATCTGTTTAAAGACTGCGAGTTGTGGTGGCGCGGACCAACTGTACTTCACCAAAAGAATGATTTTGATAACTGTCGCTCACTTTCTCTGGACATACCAACAACACAACTAGAAGCCAAAGAGAATTCGAAAGGAAATGATAGTAAGATAGTAGCACTTCAAGCTGGTGTATCGAATGAGAGTGATGATCGACTTACATATTTGGCTAGATACTCTACTCTGACAAAATTGATTCGCGTTACAGCATACTTATTGCGATTTGTAAAGCTGTGTAAAGCACATATTGATGTAAAAAATAATCAGATAGTTCCTGAGATTTTTCCTCAGCATCTTACAGTTACCGAATTGAGATATGCCACAAAAGTTTGCATTCGACTCTCTCAGGAGTTTTGGTTTCAGGAAGAGTTACAAATGCTGAGAAAAGGCCAAAGGCTTCCGAAATCTGATGTTTTGACCCCACTTGCCCCGTTTATAGACGAAAATGGCATTATTCGAGTTACTGGTCGTATACGTAATGCAAATGTTAATTTTGATACAAAGTCACCTGTCGTTCTAACCTCGAAATGTCACTTAGCTGTTTTGATTGTGAATGATGCTCATATTCATTGTTTGCACGGAGGTCTTCAACTGACTCTGAATGGAATTCGTTGCAAATACTGGATAATCGGTGCTAAAAATTTAGTTAGGAAAGTTGTTCATAAATGCATCCCTTGTTTCAAACAGTCTGCAACACCGATCAATCAATTGATGGGTCAGTTACCTGCGTGTCGTGTAACGCCAGATAAGCCCTTCCGTAAAAGTGGAGTGGATTTTGCTGGTCCAGTCCAGTTAAAATTGTACCCAGGCAGATGTCAACGTACATGTAAAGCCTACATTGCTTTGTTTGTTTGCACCGTGACCAAGGCCATTCATTTAGAACTTGTGAGTGACTTGTCCACGGCTGCTTTTATTGCCGCCTTTCGTCGTTTCACTTCTAGACGCGGTCATTGTAGTGATCTGTGGAGCGACTGTGGTACCAACTTCATCGGAGCGTCTAAAGAGCTTGACACCATGTTTAGGAATAGGAACTCAGAAGTAGTTGGAGAAATATCTGAGATTTTGGCAAATGACCAAACTACATGGCACTTTATTCCTCCTGGCTCACCACATTTTGGTGGACTCTGGGAAGCTGGCGTGAAGTCGATCAAGTCTCACCTTAAGCGTGTAATCGGACAAACTCTTCTCACGTTCGAAGAGTATTCTACACTGTTGACTCAAGTGGAGTCTTGTGTAAATTCTCGGCCACTAACTCCCATCAGTAATTCTATTGATGATGCTTCTCCAATTACACCGGGACATTTTCTTATAGGCGAAGCTCCTATCACTGTTCCGGAAGAAAGTCTCGCCACTGTGCCAGTATCCCGTTTGGATCGGTGGCAATTGCTCCAAAGGATGTTGCAATCGCTTTGGACTCGTTGGAGTTCTGAGTATTTAACAACACTACAAAACCGGTATAAATGGACCGTTACTAATTCTGATCCTGATATTGGAACAGTAGTTTTGGTCAAGGATGAAAGACTCCCTCCCGGAAAGTGGTTGTTAGGTTGTATAATAGATAAGCATCCTGGTAGAGATGGTTTAACACGAGTGGTTACGTTGAAATTAAAGAATGGTACTTTTCGAAGACCCATTGCTAAAATTTGCCCTCTACCTCTGGATCCTTAACTATCTGTTAAGAAGTTTAATGTGTTGTAGTTTTCAAGAATAGCTCTATTTGAGTTTCACTATGTAATTTAACCTTATTATTATTGATTCATGTTTTCACGTACTGTTTACTTCACTATTCTTGGTTTGTTTTATTTACATGGATCTTTATGAAGGACAAGTCGTCCTTGGGGGCCGATAATGTTAAATGTAGTATGTTTAGTTTTTATAGTTGCCCAATTTCACAGTAGATGTCGCTGATCTATCGGCTACTTCACGCTATTAAGATTTTTCTACAGCCCCTTATAAGGTAAATTTGGTTTCGGAATAAATGAGTATTAAGTTGTCAAGTGAAGTGTTTCATTACAAAAGGTAGGAAGTGCAGTGCAGTGTAGGGAGTGAACAACATGAAAACGGAACTTTATTTAATACCTAATCATACCAATGTATTTTAGATTCACTTTTGAAATCTTCTATCATTAATTTCTAGTTTGAAGAGGTTTGTTTAAGGATTATCTTACTATATACTATATAAAATTAATAATTTAATGTCAATACGCAGTAACAAATATTTGCTCGTTATGACAGTATAAAGGTCAAATCAATAGAACCCGGAAGAGTCTCCCCACAGTCTCTCCCAGTAGTCCCAGTCGACGCCCTCCCATTGCCAATTTGCGAATCCTGTTCGCCGATCGACCACAATAACAGATCGTGTGTCAATTGTTTTTAAATATTATTTATACTAAGTGCAAAATTTATTTAATCTTTTTTCATAAATATATTATTCAGGCTTGGCAATTATATACAGAAGATAATTTCTGCCAAATGTCTACCTCTAGCAGTAAGCATTTTTTTCTCAAATGTTTGTGTTGTTTAAAACACGTTGTTTGCTCGATAAATTTCGAGAAAAAGTGACAGTGATTGGAACCCAATATCCCCCAATTTTGCAGCTCCTGACTTGTTTCTGTGAGGTTATCTAAAATTACGTGTCTACGCTAACACGCTGATGAAATTTAAACAGTTAAAATTGACTATCCGACACAAATTTACTAAGATATACGCCGAAAATGTGCCAAAATAAACTGAAAATTGCGATGATAAGGGCTTACATTTGCCTGCTGTTAGTGGTGAACATATGTCAGAGAGTGTTCCGCATGTATTTGCCAACTCTAAATAGTTTATATTTTAAACAATACTTAATAATCTTTGAACTTAATATAGTTAAAATTCAAAAACAAAATGTATACTTCATATTTGCCCAACTTGTATTTATCGATAAATAGCATCTCTCATTCCTCATTTGACTTCCAATCACTGTTAAATAACTTCCGATCACGATAAAAAAACATATTTATTTCCGGCTCCAGCTGGTTATTAAATTGGAGTATTATTCGTTGCCTTAGTTAATGAGCAAACACAAACAAATCATAAAAATAAATAAGTTACCTACTAGGTAATTTAAAAGCTAACAACGGATCAAGTATCAATAACAGATTAGAATCATAAGTGGTTAATTTTGTATTATGGTGTTTTGAATGTTTTACAAGATATTAATCCTTTGGAATTGCAAATGAGTTGGCCATTGGTTGGGCAGCTATTTCCAAAGGTTTTACATTTTAATTAAGAAAACGCGTCTTTGGCAGGTTCGGGCTTAATTCGAAGTTAATTAGCGCAGTTCGGATTCTGATCTGATTTGTTTTAAAATGTTGTATAATTTGTCATGTTCTGATAAAAATAAAACGGTATATTATGGTTGTTAATTTAGTAATTGTTATATCTATTTTCTTGCGCACCAGGATCTGGTTAAAGTTTGGTAGATATAATAAACATATGGCTTTCCCTGATGCGTCATATCACGTGTTAATTTGTATCTTATCACTATTAGAAAATCAGAGCAAAGCTACCTACGCAATCGTAGGAATCACGCAGAAAAACAAAGACACATTGTGAGTTTACCTATGTAATCCTTTCAACATGTCATATAGGGACCGTGCGCGTTGGAGGGTCTGCCATCTTGTGCCCTGAATTGGAACCATAAACGTGTACATTTACACGTCATGTGTTTTCTTGTGCATAGTAGGTTCTGCCATCTTGTGGGCTACATCGGAACAATAAACCTCACATTTACGCCTCGCGCCAAAAATCTGACGGCTCCAGTGCTGCCTCCTATAGTTCATGCACGCTCCCTATACCGCCTTGTTTTAGTCGTGTGACGCGATTTGGAATCACAGAAGCGATCTTTGGTATATTAGTTAGGTAAGAGTAGTCTGAGACTACTGACTGGTATCATAACTGGTCATAATACTCTTAATAAACATCTGAAGATAATGGGCATAAGTAGAGACGCCTCCTCTCCACACTGTGGTGAGGAGGAGACCAGCTTGCATTTACTAGCAGCATGCAGGGATCGGAATCGGTTTTTTGCTTAAACATCGAAATAACCATATATTTCGGTTTATTTTATACTCTAAATGTAGGACTCAGTTGTGTTTTCAGATAACGACTTCGTATTATTAGATTGCCTAATTAGAAATGAAGTAATTAACAAAGAACGAATAAATACCGTTTTCGTTCCCATACAAAAAATACCGGTTTCCGATCCCTGGCAGCATGTATTATGTATACGGCACCGCGATATAATACATTCGGTAGTGATACACTAAAAGAGAGCGAACTAAAGGATGTCGAACATAAAGATGTCCTTCTGTTCTGCAGGAACACGAGAAGATTTGAGGAGAATAGTGGGGGAATGCCGCCGGTATAAGTAGTAACCTGCAGCTCCAACTCCAGGGAATTGGGCTCAGTGAACGCAATGAGCGATTGACAGCCCGCTCGCTTCCGGCCGGGCATCTCTGCACTACATCTACATCTTGGTATAGTAGACCGCCTTTGACCGCAACTGACGCGCCCGGCCACAGCTTAATATCAAACTTCGTGCTTTCAAGGTTCATGACGATGCGCCGCACACGATAGAGGTAGCGCTCAAAGGGTTAACACATGTAGGTAGGTAATGTCATAATGCCACGTTACGCATCAGCAGCGTCCAGTGTGTCAACACTCACCGGAGACCAGCGTCATCCACACTTGCGAGCCGAGGTGCGTGGCCACGGCGCCGACGTAGAGCGCGCGCCAGCCGCGCAGGTTGCTCGTGCCGCCGGGGCGCGCCAGCCAGGCCAGTATCACCAGGATTGCTAGCGCCACGTGGAATGGTTGTGATGTTCGCGTCAGGACACTGAGGACAATATTAATCAATATAAATTACACACACACACCACACACACACTACACACAACACACACACCACACTTATTACACTACATTCAATTATTCATGAAATCGTTGTCTTACAGCATTCCAGTCTTGTTTATGTACAATCTAAATCCATATTAAATCGTTCCACTCTTATTCGTTAACGCACTTCATTTCTCTATATCGTATCTATTAGGTAAACTCGTGAGTTTGCGGGATTCCGCAAGCCTCGTTCATTTATTTATAATCTACACATAAACAGTAAGACACGATTAAGTTATTTTACTACTCCATCGACCCGATTATATCAATTTAATGATGGTTTTAATTATTTTATAAAACCATATCCTTCATAAATTTTATTGGTATCGTGCGAATAACCAATAAATACAGAATTATTATGACAGTCCGCGTGCAAGTCTATGATTACCTAGAGATTAAAATTGTGTTAGTTCCACTATACGTAGCCTACACGTGTAGCAGGGGCGTGCAGCTGTAGCTCGATATCACTGATTATTTCAGATTATTGCGCTGTTTCAAGTCCAAGCATGCTAACACCTAAAGATTTCATAGGTACTTCATGTGAGCTAAAAAATAGTATGAACGTTGAAAAGAAAATGAGCATGAGCGCCACGGCACTTAAGCTTAAAATGGCTTTGGTCGCTGAAAATGAAAAGTTTCATAGTTGTAACTTGGCTCCTTTTCATCGTTAAATGTCTGGTTAGTAATCAAAAGACGTCAGCTTTCTATTAGATAATACTTTATATAATACTCAAATCAATCACTTTCTACAATTTATACACAATCGATTTAACATGATGATATGACAATTAAAAGTAGGTACAGTGGTCTAGACATTTGTAAGTCGTGACTTTCAGATCCTGACATATCGACACAAAGAGCAAAATAAGCAAATAAACAACAAACATATTGCCCGACCACGGTTCGGAAGCACGTAGTGTGTCGTTGTAGTGTGTTATTAAGGTTGGAATGCTAATATTTATTTAGTAGTCGTTAGGATTTGTTCTGTCAATAATGCGCGTCAAATGACAAGTGTATTCAGTAAACGGATGTTACTAAGTATCAGTGGCGGCGCGTCACAAATATTCGTGGGGAACCCGAAGCTAATTTTGCTTTTCTTTTCTCCATGAACCGATCGTGAAAGTATCAACGGACTGAAATTAGACAAGCCGGTGGGAATCGAGTTCTATGAACGATCCGCCACTGCTAAGTATAGAAGATTCATATAACATTACACAAAACGTGATATGAAAATGATTAACATGATTCACGTATTGGTAATAAATTTAACATCTACATATATAACCTAATTGGCACTGATTTGAAAGAGTTTAGAAGATTATCTAGGCACGATCAAGCGCTTGGTGACAGCTCGATAAAGCTAAGTTGGCAACTGTCGAAGGTTTTTATAGATGACTCTAGCATAGGTTTCCCTATTTCTACTTCTGTTCTATGGCATTTGGCTTAAAGGATTAGGATCTAGGCCATAGAATTAAATAAATATAATTTGACACTATTCGTAGGATTACCGGTAAAACTTCGATTACGAATAGATTACGATTTAAGATGTTTTTTCAGCAACCGTGCCATACTCGTAAACGAATAACAAAATTCTGCTTAGGAAAGACTTTTTTTTTAAGTTATGAGTTCTTAGAACCATTCTTTTTATAAAGAATAAACTGGTATGTCATCATATAAAAGTGGGTAAAGGAAACTGTTTATGTTACGTATAAGAACGTAGGAGAAGCAAACACGGTTGAAGCAGCGAGAAAATTGTTATGTTTAAGTATAATACCTACCTGTTTCTAATAGATTCACACCAGATGAAGTTTTGAATGTTGACCAAACTGAACTTTGCTTCAAACGACTGTGCAAGTATTGAATGATTCACGTACCGTACGTTATATCTGAAGATGAATACATATTACCGTATCGAAGCTATATGTCACCGTGGCTCAACCAAGAAAAGATTTCAACAGAGTTTTTCATTAGACGGTTGGCAAAGCTTGTTATCAAACAGCCTGTGGTCGACGTGCCTAAACGCACGTGGCTCTTAATGAACCCTGATAAGGCAGTAGCAGACGGCTAGATTATTGCCAAAATATCTGCGTTGACGTGTGTAAATGATTCACGAATGAATGAACTATATTCAGATCTCTAGTTGGACTTTGTAGTGGAATTATTAGTTGCCATACATTTAATGTTGAGATACAATATTTCTTTCCCATAACGGAATAATGGTGTTCCGGACATTTGGGAGGAATGCGCGGAGCCGAAACCGACATGTAGGGCCTCTAATCTACTTTAGACACTTTAATGAAATGTAGGTAAGGGATACATCGAGCGGATGCTGAACTTGCCCGTGTCATGGGATGCAGGTACCACCCTCCGGGGTGTAAGGACTATTTCTCAATAGTCCTTACACCCCGGTGTCTCATTTGATGGAATCTAAACTGAACTAGGCTACTGGGTGAAAGTGATGGACTAAATGCTGGACTAAGGGATAAAAAAAAACCGGCTGAAATAAAATGTGACGTTACCGCATAACCCAAATAAAATATATCTGTACAAAAACTTTCTTTTCTAATCGAAAGAAAGTCAGCTCACTTTGGCACTGGCATTCAGCCAATCGTTTGAGTGATGTTTAATTACGAATACGGCAGCGCGCGTGACAGTCAAAAGTCAACGACCGCTATCAAAGTCTATCAACTCATTAACACCATATCAGCGTTAGCGAACAAGTGCACGTAGTTTTATCATCAATATAGCATGGACTTTATAACGATGTATTAAAGTTCATTATAAGTAAAAAGTTTGAATGGATCACGGTTTCGTAAAATTAATCATTGGTGCAATTTCTGAATCATATCGTTTTATATTTTGATACGAGCATCTTTTCTGATTGTAAAGAATATGATGGCTTTTTAAGGATAATATCTCAAGACAAAATGTTAAAAAAGGGAATAAATTTCATTGAATTTGTAGTTTTACCATTGAATATTAAACAAACATTGATTAATGCAACAGTCTCGTAACTTTTTACATTCAATGGATTCATTTACCGAGAAATCGATTTACGATTCAATCGATCTTGAACTTCAAAAGGGACGCCAGTAAACGTGTGTGGCAAGTTTAAGTTTATTGCATTTTTAATGAGCATTACAAATGTATATAGCTACATTGTCTGGTGATAAGAATAAGTTATATTTAGTTATTCCAAGGACAATAAATTAAATATAAAGATAACAGAAACATAAGCTCTATTCTAAAACCATGTGCGTTGATGTTACAGAGAAGTTTATTGAGATATATGGCGTTTTAAAACTAGATGTACCTATACCCATCCATTTGCCAAAGTCTATCTATCTAGAGCATAGTTCTCGAACCTGCGATCACGTCGTACGCTAAAGTATTCACAAAGGGTTTTAGAATCGTCTGTTCTTAAACTCTTATCTAAATTAATATAGGCTATCTGCAAGAAAAAGTGAGTGGTGCAAAATCCGACGTCACTTCACGTCGTGGCTGAAATGTAAACTTTCAGCGCAATCGTTAACAATTATTATTTTTGGTTTCGTTTATTTAGTTTAATGTCCAGGTTCCCTGTACATTAAAGTAAATTAACGAAACTCTTATTTATTTATTTAATCGTTATTGCACGATATAAAATTGTACAAATGGCGGATTTAATGCCTTAAGGCATTCTCTATTCTCTAACCAATGAGTCAAACAGAAACTTGTAGTTTGTGCAGGATTGTACATATCAAGAAAAAAAAAATTAATCACAAATCCAGTCACTTATGTAAACAATATATTAATGGATTAATTCGATATAACAGACTTACACATAGCAAATAATCGCCTTATTTGATTCCATACAATGTGTGAATGTGAAAGTATTATACTGTAGGTAAGTAATAAATTAATAATATAAAGTGATCGGTAGCGTTTATGAATTGTAAGCCTGATAACCAGGATTGTGGCCTCGGTGCGTGATGAATGATCTCTGTATTGCCCATTAGGGTGATTACACGACTCAATAAACGACAATGTTTCAGTCTCAACTATTTAATATGTACGGTCGAGGAAATTGATTCTTTAGAAGTTTATGGTTCACTTTACATTGGACAGTTCTTAGCATAAGTACAAACAACCAAATTTACTTGAACCGCAAATTGCTGAAGAATTAAGTTCCTCGACCGTAGCTTATAATATGTATCGAACAGCGACGGATCTAGTTCATTGGTATCAATTCTATCCGAAAATCTGATGGGCTTTGATCTGTAATTAGTATGAAGTTATTAAGTACTTTATTGTATGAAACAATGATAGTGACTGCAGATATACAGAGTGTAACTAAAAAAGTGGGGATCAATTTAGCCCAGTCAGTCCCTAAGGGCAAAGCATACAGTGCGCACATACCTAACTAACTAGTAATATCAGTACCGCCGGTTTGCATAAATCTATTTATAAATCGTAACCTTCTGATGTACCTAATTATGGAGTCAGAATAAATAAGTGAATATTGAACTTTATTTTACCTCTTCTCCCAACAGGTCACCCACACCTAAAAGGGCATACTCGGTGATTAGGAAAAAGTAGTTTTTTTTTTTGACGCGAATAATATTTTTCTATGTCTCCTTATAAACGCCAAAAATTTTTCGCGTAATTGTTTTTTCTTTTACTTTTTCCTAATCGGTACATTATGATACCGAGTATGCCCTTGACCGGATCCCCACTATTTTTGTTACATCCTGTATAATTAAAAGTAAAAGGGTGAAATAGATTAGTCTATGAAAAGGTGAAATATGACTGACTGACATAACCGACCGGACTGATGTTGGCTGATCGGAATGAACGAATGAATAAATGAATGAATGATTTATTCACATGACCATACATAATGTCTGTCAAGCCATTTCTGTCAGTAGAAAAATGCGGCCATTTAAAAAAAAATGGTGCGAAGTATCGTCCTATAGAAAGATTTGAATTTCGGGCCTTTTTCTACTGACAAACTTTTTTTAACCGGCTATGCATATAAGACTAAAATACAGCGCATGCACTTATATACTATGCTGTTATTATAATTATATGAACAGCTCAACGCATAGTGCTCTTAGGAAACTGTTTCAAGATTATCTACAAACTTCATTTACTCATTAGGTACTGTCTCTATCTTAGTCAATATAATCAAGCACTTAATTTTATAACTACATAGCTTAGCAACTATGAAAGCAACTGTCAGGTAACATAAGTACTTGTTCTTATGCACTTTAGGCAGATTCCAGTGTCTTACCATCTAGAGATAATCTTTATTTAATTTCTTGAACCGGGCGCATAAAATGCACATTATAATGTCCGAGAAGCTACTTACTTATACACCAACTAAGCTTACTAAAGGTAGTAAAATATACTTAACTGAGACTATAGTCAATGTCTCATACTTGATGTTCGATTTGCAGATCTGAGGGCCTACCGCGAAAAACGAAAATCAAAATTTCTTATTTCTCTCTTCCATATTCTTTCGATAGAAAGGCAGGTAACCAATATTCATTTTTCGTTTTTCGCGGTCGGCCCTCTGTTTTATATTGCTGCGAAATCAGACTATACGATACGCCCCGTGAATCTTACAATTTTAGCACAACTTTAACCGCAATATAACGGTGGAATTATAAATAGATACAAGGAACTAAGAAGACCATGCAACTAGTTCTCAGTTACTTGGAATTACGTAGCATGTCGCGTAGAGCGTCATTCCATTTCCTCTCACGAATGTCGGAAGATGACAGAAAGTGGCCTACTAATCTAGTAGTAAGACAAATATGGGATAAATTCGTGGAACATTTGAACAAGAAACTGTTATAACTATACCATATTTTTAAGTATGTCCTACAAAACAAAACTAATTTATTTATTTATTTATTTAGCTTACTCTTAGGTTGTACAAGAAAGAGCTAATGAAACCTAACTCCAAGTGTATTATTACGTAATTCTACATAGAATATAAACTTGCAGCAAATGATAGAGTAGATCGTGTAGAACTAAATTAACTTGGTTGGTTCACATGGACTTTGCAGTTTACGATCTTGCGTTGGCGCCTTCGCAAACCGCAGGAATGCGAATTACATTGTTAAAAGCTACATGTAGTGGGGTTTTAAGCAATGTTCGAGAAGCCACCCAGCTTGTAAACCAGTTAAACTCAAGTGACGAGCATGGCTCACTTTTGACAACCTGAGAAGCAAAATTTTGCACGTAACTACGGCAGTAAATATGCGTACTTACTTCAATACTCCGAGTAGCATTGGTTACTGACAGGCAGATGTTGCATTCAGTAACAACAGTTTAACCTCAGCCTAGGTGTAGAATATCGGTCGCGTCCATCTTGTTACATTTTGAACTATGTGGGCCGCGCTGTCATTTGTTATTTCTAGAATCAACCTTCTCGTATGACGTTATTTGGCGCTGCGATTTTTGATAATAATTGCATAAGGCCATGTTGGGTAAGAGGAACATCGTTTACTTTGCTCCGGCAAGATAAGTGTTTTTCTTGCCCCTGTGTTTCTCGTAGGCTAACTAATATATTAGTCACCGTGCTGCTGGTAGGTAGTGGTGGCGGCTACCGAGCTTACTGAGAGAAAGCTACCTGAACCCCCTATGTTATAGCGTGACATATAGGTTCTTGTCAAAAGTTGTTTATAGCTAAGACCCGGTTTATACTCGTACATTGATTAATATTAAGTAGCAGATGTATGAACTCGCACTTAACACTAATCAGTGTGTAGACGGACTATATCATATAATTATGTATCTAACTACATAGAAATAAGCTTTAAGAAAAAAGTTCTTTAGAAAAAAAAACTTTATTTTTAATTTTCATCCTTTTTTATCACAATAATTTGGCTGTAGCCACAATGTCGAATACTACACTAGTGATCGTTTTTTCAGTAGCATACCTAGTGCATACAATTTACGGAGTGGTTATATTCTCTTTGTTCAGAGTGAATGACAGTCAATAAATCATTTCAAAATGAACTAAGAAGCCGCCACCACTTAGCATCTATGTACGAAGATTGTAATGATTCATTAGGTATACACATTTGCAGTTGTTGCTACCTTAAACAGCCTAGTTATAGTTACCTACACACAACTGAAAAATGAATGAATATGTACTGCTTCAAAATAGTAGCTACTGGCAGTACTGACATTATTTTTATATTGTTTGATTTTTTGAAAATAAGTACTTAGGTATAAATGCGAATAAACACGGTGTTGATGGGCACACGGGTGACACTGATATATATACTTACTCATACTCATATTCTTTATTTCAGACCAGGTCCATAATTATACATTTAAATCATAACATTAATATACATATCAATTATAACATTAATACATTATATGTGTTAGTAGCAATATGATATAATTAATTAATTAATATATGTGCACATGCTAGTAACTGTTTTAACGTATGTAACATAGTTAAAGTCTCGACGTAATCTGATGCCGAAAAACACAAATGACGTGCGCTGATGTGCAAACATGACACGTCAGTTGACACAGCTAACAGAAACAGCTGTTCTACAGCTAGGGCAGTTGCGACATTGTCCATATGAAAATTAAAAGTTACATATCATTATCCAAAGATTCTCTTTTAATAACAGGCCGGTTGTAGACGTCCGGTGTTTTCGACGGAAACCGGACCATAGTACAAAGAGTCATAGTACCACTCTTTGTACTATGACCGGACCGTGTTACTCAACTACGTCCAGTTTTGTATGTGGCTAACAACAGCTACACCCAAGAAAACAAGACAATGTTGCCGAACCCGGGCAATTGTCCGGAGAAAACACCGGACGCGTCCGGTTGTTTCAGTTTTTTTTCTCCTGACTTTTTATATTTTGTCTAAGCTTTTCTCCTCTAGTGACATTTTTTACGACGTTTCTTATAGTTTCTTAGTTCCCGTTCGTTCTAGATCTAGATGTAAGAGGTGTATGTATTTAAAGGTGTTCCTTGACAACGATATTTATATTACTCACGATTGGAACTGCCTATCATTATTTTTATCTACGAGAAACATTCCTGGCGTCGAGGTTCCACTTCCGTACAAGGCCTGAGAAAAGTCCCCGACGCAACTGTCTGTGATTTAATCTGAGTAACCGGCTACTTCATGTTCCTCAATTAAAGTTTTCGGTGTATTTTGTACTTGAAATGACTGCGATGATTTATCGAATCGCGTGTCCATTAGCGGGTTTAAAAAGTTTAATTTAACTTGGAATGCTTGCCAAGGTATTTTGTGACAGCAATTTATGCGATGGTAAGTGAAGAGTAATGATTTCATGGTAAATGGTTTCTTTAAATGTCCATTGTAAAATTACATTGATTGATAATTAGGTACTTAATATTAAAACATTTTTAATAAACTTGCTTAGTAAGAACCAGCCAAGTGCATGTTTAAACTCAATTCAATTCAATTCAATTCAAATATACTTTATTCATGTAGGCCTAGCAACAAGCACTTATGAATAGTAAGACAGTATTACATATAATTATCTTAATCTAATTATCAGAGCAATTTATTGATGTTGTAAATATTATTCCATATATAATGATCCAAAATCGAAATCAATTGAAAAAATAAAGAATAAATTATAACTTTTATCTATCTACGCGTTTAACACTGAGTTAAGTACGACTTGCGACTATAAAGTGCAGTTATTCGTACGATATTTTTTTCTTTCATACTTCTCATAGTAATGTGTAAATAAGTTTTTGGAAAAAATTTAATTTTTGGTACAAGTTTTTATCGCTGACTGTACTTTTCTTTCCACAGGCATCTAATACTCATCGAGACAATTCTAAAGATCTCAAACACAATTAGGTTGGGTTGTTCTATCACAGAGTTCCCATGGTCACCTCCTGTCACGATCATCAGATCAGCTCGATGGTACCATATTATTGCATTATCACCCGTATGCAAAATTTCAGCTCATTCGGAAACCGGGAAGTGAGTCAAATTTTGCTTCCAAGATTTGACCGACACAAACATACCTACATACTTACAGCGTAACTTGAAAAAAAACTGTAAAAATTCAAAACAAACATCGATACTGTTATTGTTTTTGCGATCATAAAACTAATGATAAGGTTGTAAACACTTAAAACTGCAAATTGTAACAAAGTATAGGTACAGTTACATTTTATGAAAACAAAGTCAACCATAAATATGCCTGTGATCATGGTTACATTTTGAGTGAAACATAGAAAGTTTTTATTGCAATTTTTTAGTTTGTGTATTTGAAGTTGCCAATAGGAAGAAATCGCTGGAAGAAATATGATTTTTTTTTTTTACTTAATAAACAAACAATTACGTAAACACTATGGTGTATTGCGTGTATTGTGTCGAGTATAAATATAACGAGTCGGACTGAAATATTCGGGCGGCGAATATTCTTGTAACGAAAATACTAGGCATCACAACCATTATAACAATAGTGCAAACGCAGAACCTCGTTACATTTGTACATCCATATCTTAGTCCGCTTTTACGACTGTTCCTTTATATTTACGATAAGTAACAGTGGCAATAACACGTAATGTACGATTTAATTGCAGCCAAGTGTAAATATATTGTACGGAACACAATTTTAGCGAACGTGTGTGTTTTATAGGTATCTATGTGTCTACATAGTAACAATCTCAACACCTGTGTAGATTTGCATTAACAAACATAGCTAAGTGTTGAAGGGGAAGTACTAGTCATTCCGAGCACCTTGCCAACGTGTAGGCGTGGGCTATTTCAGCTAGGTACTATTAACTAATTGTTGAGTTTGTCATACTAGTTTTTTATATATACAATATATATATAATATATAAAAACAATATACTTGTATACATACAATAAAGCATACGGACGCTAAGAAGAACCTTGAATGTGTGGTAAATAAATAAAAACCATTAAATGTAATGAAAGTTCAATGCGAAGTGACGATGCCATTCGTTCAAAGCAATTGATACGAGTGTTGACGCGAATTATTCTTCTACGTAAACCAATGAATACCTATTGAACAACTGACGCGTGAAAACATCTCTAACGACCTTCTATGTACATACATAAATTCCCATCCATCGTTCATTCATCAATTATTCAAATTTATTCAACAGTTTAGTGTTGATCGGTCTTCACCTGTAATCAATGTTAATTTGACTTTGAAATTAATGGAGCTGATTTATCTCAATGTTACAGTTTAAATTATTAAAATATTTTTTTAAGTAGGTACATCATAAGTAGGTAGTTTTAGGCAAGCTACTAAAGGACGTTAGCGGGTATATCGTCTAAACTCTGTATATAATGCGTGAACTTCGATATAGTAGATTTGCCCGGCTATCACCCACTATGTACTTATATGTTTCATCAAAAAGATAGAGAAAAAGATAGAGTTACGAGTATACTATGCTAAGTTGGCAGCGATTTTGATAGTACAGACTGCAAGTATTATTTTAACGTTAAAATAACTCTTGCACAGTCTGGACTTTCTTGGAACGTCCTTGTCCATCAGAGCGATCGCTCACTTTTAGTACTAATAACTAATAAGTACTTAACGGTACCTAGATACGTCAAATTCTAGATAATCCTAATCTTACCTTGATTCAGTGACTATATGTGATCGTTCTATAAATATTCCTATCTGGCCGTCGATCGATCTGGTATCGATGACGTCGTAATTATGGTGTAAGTGCATTGTAGTATTGGTACGAGTTTTATCGAATTGCAATTATAAGCAGTCTTTGATAAAGATAGTAAAACTATAAAAGATATGTCATCATAATATTGCATTGACATCCGATTTACATTATGTATGCAAAATTCCAGCTCAATCGGAAATCGGGAAGTGGGTCAAATTTAGCTTCCAAGATTTGACCCACACAAACATACTAACAGGGCAAGTTTTAAATAAAAGTTTGTAATAATAATAATAACAAGGGCAGTTTGTGACGAGCTGAATGGGAAGTGACGTCCCTTGGGTCCCATACCCCCGAGAGTCGGTCAGGCCCCTCTCTCCGGCTTGCCTTGATTGGCCGGCTGGAGTGAACACTGAGCAGGGGCCGCAGGACTCTCACTTCTGGCTTGCCTTTACCGGCCGTCCAGAGTGGGGTGTCAGAGCTATATGCTCGCAGGGTGGAAGTGAAATATGCATAAGACGCGAGTTGGCACAGTGGCTGCTTACAGCCACTACCATGGCTGTGCTGTACCAGTCCACTAGCTAATCAACTCAATAGCCCAGTTTCTCTTTGTACCTTTTTCTTACAATAGTCCTACACTAACCGGGGCTTGTCCTTGAGTGCACTACTATAGTGCAAACAGGAATAATCGTCGGTTGGTGTCACATTACTTTTAGAGTAAATTGTCTCATTACAAGGGGACTCTACGTGTTGACTTCGGCCCCACGCACGCCTTCCAAATGCCCGGGACTCCATGATCCCGAGAATTTGTAAGAGACATACAAATAATAATAATACTTCATAGTTGGTCATATAACGCACACAAAAACTGGGGTGAAACTGTTTGAATACGCCTATTAGGCTGAAGCAATCATGCAATAGGCACATGCAACATCAAATCGGTTCACAGTTTCACACCAGTATCCAGCGACACGTCAAGATACCTCTGATAGGCATAGATTGAACGCTCACAGATAATAGGTACATTGAATGATAAGCTCTTGGGATTTTCCTATAAAGATTTGATGTATGCTTAATACCACATTTGTTTGTTGTTATGGCTTAATCCAAGTTATCTAACAATGGTTTTATAGGTAGGTTACTTTGCATTTTTTTTATCTAGGTAGGTCGTGAGACGGTGACCGATATCAAACAGGTCCAGTCAAAAAAAATTAAGTAATTAATAAGTATTCAAATTTAAGAGCAAATTACAATAATATTTCAAAAAATAACGTACTTGGAATTAAATATATGAAAATAGATACTCGTAGACGATACAAACATACAAATTTAGATATAGTTAGAGTTACGTATACATTTCAATAACAACATCCCTAACTCATATACTAATTTGTGTTGTGTTTGTGCTCATCTCTAACCTTATCGAGATTCTAGTTGAATATGGTCCGACCACCTGCAAAGCCAAAGTCCAAGCAATTTTGTCTTCTACGTAATTTAAAATTATCTTACTCATTATTTTAATCGTCAGTTAGATTTCCTTTGGCCCGTAGGTAGTTATTTTGCCATGATTTCATTATTAATTCGGGTACGATACCATACGAACGGTATAATAAAAAGTTATTGCCCTTAGGAGACAAGTCATCATCTTCGCATTGGCCCGACTTTTTGCCACGCCGCATGGGAGCCTGAGGTTCGCTTGGTATATCATTATCGATTTCCGCTCATTAGATAATTACTAATGACGGCCATGTTTAATGACGTTTTGATAATACGTCACACTGAATGATTTTTGGTTCATAATAATCTACGCTAATTATTAAAGTTAGATATAAGATATATTTCAAGTGTTATTAATAAAACAATTAATACGATCAACAAACAATATAGTATAAAAAGTGTAGGGGTTTTATTCTCCAATGTGCTTTTTAATGAATACAATTTAATATATATAATATGTTTCATATTAGCTGTTTACAGATAATGTGGATAATAGGGGTTACAAAAATTTTTTTTTCCTAAATATGTTCCAGTTTACTGTTTTTTTTTCTTCAAAATTTATGACTCACTTTTAAGACATAAGTAATACAAATAATCTACATTAAAATTGTTGTATACAGACTGGATTTTTTCCATAAAAACTTTCGCGAAATATTACAATCTCTGTGTTACTAACTATTGTTTTGATTGTTTGTAGAAATGGCTAGGCTATAAAAATGTCTGCCGAACATAAAATTTGCATAACCCATATTTGAATTAGGTCAAATACGTAAAACATACGCAGGAGTTTAGTTTTATTTAAAGGTCTTGTTTTAATTTTAGTAATTTGAATGTCTCTGTATTATAAATATCCACAATTTTTTTAATGGATTTTAAATAATAGTTAAAACATACACATTTGTTTAACTTTAGAATGTCGAGTGAACTATTGCCTGACGTTGCGTTATAGTTAAATACGCAAACTATTTGCGTACGTGACTGCCATATACTTAAAGTGTTTGCAAATCGTGAAGATATTATCACTTTAGTGATAACATACTCGTAACTTTTCCACATTAGATCTGATGTATTGATGTGTACGTCACTTTTAGCTCGTCATAGTCTCATGGTTTAAACATATTATTTTGCAGGATTGTTATTTTCTTAGATTCTGAGTAATGTTGATGCACTGTCGCTTGTTTAGTAGTCATAAGATGTATTTTCCTAGAAGGAAGTAGATTACACCATAAATGTTTATAAGAAACTAATGAAGAGGTACTTCCCATTCGATCTACGAAATAGTGAAATCCTTAATACAATCAAGGCAAGTTCGAGTCGGATTCACACACGGATGGTCATGTCATAACCATCACACAATTTACTAATGTTTTGATTTATTTACCTATTGTCAAATTTAAGAGCTATTCAAAAAAATCCATAACCGTGGAGTGACGAACTACTAAAAAATACAAATAATTTAGCCTACAATAGTACCTATTTAGAATAATTAAGTAACTAAACTTATTGCTGATTGGTTGTATACCAACCTCATTATTACATAACAGTTTTTCATTCCATTGCATTTCTATTAATGGAACAAGGAACGCCCAAGAGACAAAACGATTACGGTAGGTACTTAATTGGCAAGTTTAATTATTTTTTGCGAATGGAATTTCAGTTGTTTCTGCGAATTTGACGGAGCGTGACAGGTCGGCCTGAACTTGTCACAGATTCGATATGCAGATTAGATCAGGCTTCACTTTTTTATGAGAATCGGTTATAAAATTGATCTGCAAGATAGTATTTATAATAAAGTGTAGACTTTCCTCGACGCATCTTAACACGCATTTTAAGATTGATAGCGCGACCTTGAGGTATTAATCAACTGTAACAAACATTGTTGACCTAATTTAAATCAGTTATCAACTTATCACTAAATACATAGCAACTGCTTCAATGAGTAATGTGTAAATTAACACTTTACTCCCACGCTATTCGCACGCGCCTTCAATGGATAATCACTACCGTTGATCACGTCACTTCATTACCAACTTAGACGCTTAAGATCAAAGTGCATTTTTCCTTGCAGTTAATGGCTGAAGTTTTTAGTTTACAAGAACAAGCCTGAACAGTATAAACAGCATTTGTTCTCATGAAAGTACGTGCCTCCAGCCACGTTCAGGTACTCCTGAACATGTGACTAGTCTTGGGTGACATCCAAATTGTGAACGGGACTCATTTCCGTAATATAAGGAAAGTGTGGTTTTAATTTCAAGAAGGGAATGACTCAGGAAGTAAATATAATTCTTGGCGCACCAGAAATAGAAAGTGCTCTAAATTATGACCTGGAAAATATTGATATCCGGTCTAACGAACCTTAGTAATACAGAGAAAATCATTTTTGCTTCGTTATTGTTGATTTAATAGAAGTCATTAGAGCGCATATAAACAAAACAATAGTAGATAAGTATGCGTATGATTTTACAAATAGCAAAAACGGAATAACTAGAATATCTACGTGATTATGGTCACACGTGACATACTGTTTCCGTGCGTTTTCTTTAGTTTGTCCATTGCGTAAGGAATTATGACATCGTCACAATCTTTGATAAAAATAGACGATAACAGTAATGGGGGTGTGACTGCATGACTGTGACTTATTGTTTTTGTAGTGATGTAATTTTTTGACAAATACTTAAATAGAACCGCGAGAATATGCAAATATAGTATGGTTTACACTACTAACTAATTGTAAAAAAAAATGTTTGTTTTTAAAATTGCCACTTCCTTAAAATTCTCAAATATTAGCTGTACAATGTCAACATTTCCGGCAAATTTCGTGAGTAAAGTTATAATCTAGTCTGACCTCGTCTTGCATTAGTGTCTAATAATGGCGAAAGTCTAGATCCGGTGTTAACAATAATATCGTGTTAGTAACAGTCAGGGTCAGGGCCTAGTGTGATTACGATATCAAACACTGAATTATCTCTGCGATAGAACGTTTCAGATTATATTGGAATAGATCGTAGTTAGATGTGGCATGACAGGCGAGCCCTCCATGGCCAAGGTAGGTACTATTAACGTACCGTAAAGGTACCTATTTACTGAAACTTGTTTTCAATGTTATCATATGATGAAATACAAATGGAACGGAGCGAAATGGAACTGCAGTAAGTTATTTACATTTGTAAATATTAGGTAAGTGCTATGAAAAAATGAGAAAAGCAATAAAAAAAAGGCATTATTTTGCAATTTCTTCTGTGTTACGTTTATTAAATTTCTAATTTCCAGTGAGTATTCCCTATCACCCGGTTTATGGTTTATGTACATACCTATAGTGAATTAGTATTTTTGGTTTGAGTAGCAAACACAATATGTCGTTTAAATACATCTATAATATACATTTACATTTTCATATGCAACATCTAATATATGTAACTACTTTTAAACAATTGATTTATATACCTTTTCATGTGAAAAGGTATACCTTTAGAATATTTTAACGACATTGCAGTGTTTGATTCCCAAAATAACCAGGTGATAGAGATCACTCAATCACTTACTAGAAATTAGAAATTTAATAAACGTAAAATAAAGGAAATTGCAAGAAAAACTAGGTAGGTACTAAAATAATGCCTTCCTTATTTACAAAAGTACATTAACATGCTGCAGTTACCATTTGTGTTTTATTATATGATAACGTTGAAAACTTATATTGACCACTAACAACTGTTTTTTTTAACGACATTATGTTTGCTACATAGACCGAATATAATAATTAACAATATATATATATATCATAAACCGGGTGATAGAAAACTTGATCACTTTTAGAAATTTAATAAACGTAACATAAAGGGAATTGCAAGAATATGTATATAAATAATGCCTTCCTTAATTGTTTTCTTTTCTATATCGAACACATAAATATTTAAACGACATTGTGTTTGCTACCCAGACCGAAAACATTAATTCAAAATACATATACACCTACCAATCCATAAACCGGGCGATAGAGAACATCCGATCACTTACTAGAAATTTAATAAACGTATAAAGGAAATATGGCTTCCTACATCGGTTTTCTCTATATCTGTAATATAGGTAAGTGAATTTATTTTTCTCAGATTGTTCAGCTGGCGAAACCCTACATTTGTCCAAAGAACTACACCCCGTTTATTTTAACATTAGAAAAATTATAAACAATATTTATCTACCTTTTTACTGAAAAACGCTGTAAACATAGTAAGTATAAATAAAATAAAAAAAAATAATATAAAAGCCTTTATTTCTTACAGAGTTAAATTTACACTAATATTATATTTAATTACAAAAAGTAGTTGTTGTTAGTAGGTAATAATCGTGAAAAAAGTTTGTTAGAATTTTAAGAATTATAAAAATATGATAGCATTATTATTATTTGTTTCGTTTTCCTGTGAGTTATTCTGCAAGAACCCCTCTGCAGGTAAAGGCCTCCTCCAAGGTGAACCAATCGTCTCTGGATTTTGCAGTTTGCATCCAGTTTGGACCCGCTGTACGTTTGATTTCGTCCTCCCACCGATTTCGGTAAGTAAGTATACTAACTATTATTACTTATGAAATAAAATTAATGTAAATTTGCTGTGACTTAATTTTAAACGAAAGTGTTTTTCAATAAAAATACACGCTAAGATCGCTTACCTTCTTTTTAATGCTAAAAAAACGAAGTGTAGCCATACACGTGTCTACAGTTAGCACTTAATTTGTTTTTGCTTCTAATAAGTTAATAGCTTGAACGGTTGCGGTAGGCATGCATATGTCCGATAAGCGGTTGCTAAGTGGTCGGGGTATAAAGTATCATTATAATTAGGTGTTAAGTTATGTATATTAGGTATTTGTTCCTAAGTTATGAATGTTTTAAGTGTTATATGTTATGTATATTGTCGTCTAGTACCTGTACCATCAATATCAGCCTTATCATAGAGTAAAAAGTAGCCTTAGTGAGCTTACTCAGGGCGTGCCCGGCGTACTCGTATACGCAGGGCGGTTTATTTGAAATTGACTCATAATATTTATTTATTTATTTTATGGCCCAGAAAGTTAACATAGAATTATGTAGGTACACTCCCTAGCATTTCTGGATTTAAAATTAAGCAAACACATTACAATTTTAATAAAAAAAATCAATAGTTATTAATCAAGATAATATTTTTAAAACAAGTGAAACTTGTATAAACACAATAGCAGATCACATGATTCATATCTTTTTTGCGACATAGATAGCTATCTATCGATTTGAATCCTTTGTCTCTCAAATTTTATTTCGGTCCCCTCGATAATATTTGCAGTAAAACGTACCTAGAATCTTGGAATCACTAATTTAAGTAGGCATCTCAATACAATATGTTTAAAGGTATAACACATTTAAAAAAAGGTCACTTCTCTACAGAACAAAACATTAAAAATTAATGACCCGGGTGCTATCACGTTTTTCTTATTTAAGTTTTAAGTATTTACTGAAAAGAAAAAAATATCCCGCCTGTAAAAGTGCAGTTCAAATATTGGCTTTAGATTCTCTTAGACGCGAGCGAGTTAAAAAATCAAACAATATAATATGTATGATCCTTATGGCAGCATTTCCCAAACTATGGGTCGCGAACCATTGGTGGGTCGCGAGCGAATATTGAGTGGGCCCTGAAACATAAGCCGACATTCTGACCGATCGGGCTATCTGAGCGTTATCCACTTTTTCAGGTGACCAAGAAGTGGGTCCCGAATGTGGCAGTTTTTGTTAGATGGGTCGGTGCCCAGTCATCTTTCGGAACCACTGCTTTATAGTATGAATACAATAGAACATTGTTAATGAAATATGTTTGCAAATCGGTATTGATTTACGTAAGAGATTCGTGCGTTTGTTTATTAAAACTAGTTCGTGACTGTTATCAAACGTTCTCGGTATGTAATAAATTAAGAAGCTATGTTTTTTTTACTTTATTTAAAATTATAATAAAAGGCGCGCCGTGTATTGTCCTTCAATGTTCTAACGAAAAAAAACGCAGTGTTATTTTTCGCGACATAGGAAGCAGGATTACAAGATGCTATTTTGAGCTGTATTCATTATTCATAATGTCATTGAGTACAAAATCTCGGTCAAATAAACACTTGATTTGGGATGGGTATTAAGATTTTAATTTGTTTGCGTATATGTCAATCCTTAGATATATTTATGCGTAACGTAGGAGCTAAATAATTTGTGAGATATATCCCCGATAATATGTAGAGCAGATCAATAAATTGATAAGCATTGATCTTGTTGATGAGTCTGATTTAAATATGATCAAATGAATCATGATATACGTCAGATATATTTACAGTTATGTTATTTATTTAATTATGTTAATTTTCAGAAATCGAAAATACAAGAAACAAATGTTTAATTATTTCTAAGGTTACGCTTTACCTAATGAAGACAGTAAGTTACGTAGGTATCATTAGAGAGATTTACAATTTTGAAGAGCTTCTGTTTATAGTAGATCGTACGGCTACCAACAGTTTGACACTGACATATACTTTCTATGCATCTCGCTTGTACTCGCATAAGTGCGAGCGAGATGTATAGAAAGAAAAATTACGCAGACGTTAGCGAATATGTCAGTTTGACACTTCTAAGGCAGTTGTGGCAAGCCTACTGAAAAGTACACAAACTTGTAAAGCCGACTCCGTGACATCATTTAGTAAGAAAGTAAAACTTACACATAAGCCTTAGTTTCTTGCACCCGGACCAGCGTAGATTTGAAGATGTCGTAAGCCACTTTGGAGTACTGCGTGGACACCGCCAGCAGGTCCGGCTGGTATGCCACCTCCTTCTGCTTATCCTCATTTTCAGGGTCTGTGACTATTCCATGTTTCCTCTTCATGCGTTCCAAACTGTTGCTCTTCTTCGGCGGCGGCGGCGGCGCACTCTCCGCGACGACGTCACGAGTGCACATATTACACATTTTTTTTTGTTTTTTATTTGTGATGTGTTTCGCGCGGAAAGCGAGTAACGTGTGGCCGATGCGCGCGCGTTCACGAATATAAGTATAGCATTTCTTAGCCCCACCACTGCGCGGTGACGTGCGCAAGGAACGCCTTTCTTCGATAAGGGTTTGAAGATTTGCTTTTAGCTAGAGGCTACGATTGTGCACGCGATTTGCAGATATTGATGCGAATAGGTACCTCATCATTTGAATGATTGATTGATATTTAATATTAAAACACAGTTTTCAGCTAACGGCGTTTACAAAACATTTTGTTAATGTACTTATGAATACTAATTCATTTTATGTCGCGAAAAATAAAATTAAACGCATATTAACTTTTATATTAAAGGAAAAATTAAAAAATTCACCGGTTCGGACTAGACTCGAACACGCGACCTTTCAGAACACTGATCTGATTGCTCTTAACCAACTGAGCTACAGAAAGGCCGCAAGTCCGAGTTTTGCACGAAGCGATGTTTTTCAATTTTTTCTTTAAAATTAAAAATAAAATATCGCTCGCAGCCGTATCTGCTTGATAAAAACTTGTTTAGTATGGGTTAGCATATTGTTACTGGTGAATTCTCAATGTCAAGTTAATACATTCGGTGCCGTTAAGAGAACGTTCTAATAGTAGATGTCGCTACCCGCCTCCCAAAGGAGTGTAAATGTAAACTAAAAGGAAGGTATGGAAAGAATTGCATGCTTCTGGTAAACTTCTGCAGCTCAGTTGGTTAAGAGTGATCGGATCGGTGTCTGAAAAGTTGCAAGTGCGCGCCTTGCCGAAGCGGTGAATTTTTCCATGTCTCCTTTAACATAGAAATCGTATCTGCTTGGTAAATCATCATAATCATGATTTTTAAGTATGCAAGTCGTTAAAAATAAAATAAAAAACCGGACAAGTGCGAGTCGGACTCGTCTGCCGAGGGTTCCGTCCTTTTTAGGGTTCCGTAGTCAACTAGGAACCCTTATAGTTTCGCCATGTCCGTCTGTCTGTCTGTCTGTCCGAGGCTTTGCTCCGTGGTCGTTAGTGCTAGAAAGCTGAAATTTGACATGGATATATAAATCAATAAAGCCGACAAAGTCGTACAATAAAATCTAAAAATTTAATTTTTTTTAGGGTACCTCCCCTACACGTAAAGTGGGGGTGAACATTTTTTTTAGCTTCAACCCTACAGTGTGGGATATCGTTGGAAAGGTCTTTCAAAATTAATAGGGGTCTTCAACAAACATTTCTTGATAAAGTGAATATATTTGAAGATAATTGCTTCGAAAGAAAAAAAAAAATGTCTCCCTCCTCTAACTTTTGAAGTAGAGCTTAAGAAAGACATTAAATGAAAACTATAGCGGATATGATCAGTTTAGCTGTTTTTGAGTTATCGCAAAAAGTTTCCCCTTCATAGTAAAAAGACGTAAACCCACAGTTCATCCCTTGGTTAACAATCTATCATACTTTAAGCTCCAGTTTAGCTTATTGTGACGGAAGAGTAACTACGGAACCCTACTCTGAGCATGGCCCGACATGCTCCTGGCCGGTTTTTATTATTAATTGTTAAAGCGGCAACAGGAATACATCATCTGTGAAAATTTCAGCTGTATCTCATGAAACGGGTACGGAACCCTAATCACAAAAAAAAAATCTTGATTTTGTTTAGTTTTAATGATATGGTGATATAAAGAAGAGTAAACTTTATAGTACCTCAGCTTATACTCGTAACGTCCGATGACATTCAACATTCGTAGCACAACAGCATGCAAGGAAAAAAATTGAAATGAAAATAAATACTGATATTACTGACTAAAGTCCGGCAATATAAGTTTTACGACTGATATGATTATCCCACTTATCATCTTTGTTTTAATTTTAATCGTTTGTTATAAATAATATAAAAAATGAAAGAATCACCGAGCTAGTCGTATTACAAAAATAGATAGATAGATAGATAGATAGATAAATCATTTATTTGGCAGCTGCAAAAACACACAATATAAAGTTTAAAAACAAATACAAATAGTTACCAACAATAAGCATTTGGCATAAATTTCAGTTTTGGTACAAGTTTTTGTCGTTGACAGTACTTTTCTTCCCAAAGGCAACTCATACTCATCGGGACAATTCTAAAAACCCCAAACACTAGCTGCGTTGCGCGACCTCCTGCCTCCATCATCAGATCAGCTCGAAGGTACTATAATATTGCAGTGTCACCCGACTTACATAATGTGTACCTATGCAAATTTTCAGCTCAATCGGAAATCGGGAAGAACAAAATAACATACATACTAACAAAGCTAGTAAAAGATGTATAAAAGCTTGTAAAAAGTAAATGTAGTAAAAAATAAATAAAAAAACCGGCCAAGAGCGAGCGCGTGCATTACTCATACAGCCAATGAAACTGTTTTAGATAATTTAAATATAAAGTAATGTGGGACGCATTTTTTTTCTTTTGGAGTGATTATTTCCAAAAACATTAATTTGACCAAAAAAGGGTTGTTGGAGACCCCTATTTTTTCGAAATACCAATCCAACGACACCCCACGTCATATAATTATGCCGAAAAATTTTTTATATATAATTATACCTCTAGTAGGTAGGTAATTTTTATTTTACCACTGTGATTGATTTATGTATCCAAGCCAAATTGCAGCTTCTAGCACTAACGATCACGGAGCTAAGCCGCGGACAGACAGACAGACAGACATGGAGAAACTATTATAAGGGTGCCTAGGTGACTACGGTACGCTAAAAAGGCTTTTTCACGTTTTCAGTCACTTTACGACGTATTTTTTTACAAAAGCCACTTCAGGAAGCTCTTGGCTAGCATCCAGCATCCATCTTTGATTTGGTTTAAGACGTCTAAGAACTTAATATTTTTTTTCTTGTAAATTTATTTTCAAGAAAAAAACAGTTAATCCACAATCTAATAAAATGCAATGCACAGGGCTCAACTAGACGGTTCGAGGACTCGCATGCAAGCTTCGCTACATTACGGTATTTGATCGGTCGGCTGAACTTGATGTTCTCAAATCTTTGCAAAGTAATAACTAAAATCACATAGGAGTTCGCGCGCCCGTCTAAACCAGCCCTTTCATTCTTATAAAAAAAACACGCATACTTACATGCAATGTAGCTTATAATATATGTGATTGTATAACACTCGTATGTAGCGGACGGGGCATTTATTCATGTACCGACTATATAAACAACGCATTTTTTGCACGAAAAGAGAGTGCTTAATGTGTGAACAACGCGCGTGTACGAATATAAGTGAAGTGAGGAACCTGGCTTTGTTGATAAGGGGTTTATAAGATTTAGTCGTAGCAATTAGCTGCAAAATAATGGAAAATCCTATTTAAAGGATCGAATCAGTCATTGGGAAATTATAAAGGAAAACTATTATTAGAACTCAACTAGTAAGCACTCGAAAAGTACATTTACGAGTTGAATGCATTTAGATCAAACAGTGATATGATAATATAATATAGATGTGACTCATTTTCACGGATACAATGTTTATCCAATTTTCTACCTTACACTCTTTTAAGGGCAATACATACAAAGTATATTATAGGCCTGATTCGAGCTTTAAGGTACGTCAAATATTAGGTCTAGATACGATATGGATCGGATAGGTGACGTGTTTAGGTTATAGGTATTCGCGGGCTTGGTTTCCGCAACTCGACGTCATATTTTCGCGCCTATTTTGCGTGGTAGGTTGTCGACACTACTCCTGCCAATCCAACTCTACCAAGAAGCCTAGCAGACCCTTGATGTTGCCGACGACTTCTGGGAGAGACCCCGGCGAACCGAGGTATTGCCCGGTACTCTGCCAACCCTGGGCATTCAAGAGTGACGTGAGCGGCTGTCTCCTCTGCCTCCATGCACGCCCTGCAGAGGGGGCTATCTGTAACACGTAGGGTTAATAGGTGTTTGTTTTAAAATGACGTGTTTGTTTGGAGAAAAGTCTCGGTTCATGAGACAGCCTGGCAGTGTTGGCCGAACGATAATTAGAATTGAAAATATTGAAAATTAACCATTACAATTTGTAACGGACGGTTACAGTTTACGGCTTAACTTGTAATGGTTAAATTTCAATATGGTGGCACAGTGTATCGACAGTTTGAAGAACTTGGAGGTGTTAAGGAAAACTGTGGAGCAGGATCTGGTGGAATTTCAGGATAATTCTAATTAACGTTCGGACAACACTGCAGCTCGGTGACAGATATACAGACAGACAGACGGACAGTGGAGTCTCAGTAATACGGTCCCGTTTTTACCCTTTGGGTACGGAACCCTAAAAACAGCGTAATCTAACGTTTACATTGAAATCCCTATTAATCCTTACTAATATGCCTATCTGAAAGTAATTTTGTCTGTTTTTCCTTCGCGTTTTAACCGCTAAACCGATTTAGATGAAAGTATGGAGATAGTTTGAGGCCTAAGGAAGGACATATGATTTCTATCAGTAATAATCATCATATCCCTCACAGACAAAAACTGAAAATACCTATGAATTTACTTTTTATGAAAAATGAAAATTTATTTATTTAGGTAAATGTTTCGTTTTGACGATGGACGTTGGACGACAATGGAGTCCCCTAGTAAGTATATTATACGAGACAGGAGACCCCGCTCTTCCCAGACAACATTTCGTATAAGCACTTTAATATAATATAATTTACTTTAATTTAATTTACTTAATTACTGATTGTCATTTACTGAGAACCAATTCGCACTTTGAGTTTATTAGGTACGGTCAGAGACTTTAATTGTTGATCCATCTAAGGTTCAAGCTAATTTAACTAGGGAACAAATCAAATTATTTTATGAAATTATTATTATTTTATGATTTGGTTTTTAAGTACCTAAATAATAAACAAAAATAGATATCATACACTAAATAAAAAGTGACCAAAGTCCACCGGTGGCCGAGGGAATCGAACTGATTTGGTTGTCAACACTAACGGTATGAAATATCCAATGTAAAGTGCACCCTAAATGGCTCAAAAATTAATGTTACATGTGGTTATCGAGATAAATAGATAGCGTGCAGTTTAAAGGATGACTCGCACTGGAACGCCCGGCTCCGAGCCGAGGCAACCGACAGTTCATTTTCTATGACTGGTGACCGGTGACCACGTGATGCTTTCTATATACCGGGCCGTTCTAACGTGATCCTTAATTTGGATGACGATTGCAGCAGCCTTACTGCAACGTAGAGCCTCACCGGGAAATGGCGATGTTACTGTAAAATTCACTTGAGGCATTCCAACTTCCAACAACGCGGCAAACGTTAGAAACGTAATTTATCAGCGACGTCTCCTATTTTCCGCTGCTGTACAAGCCACGCAGCGGCAGCAACACTGCAGCAGTCTTGGACCACGTTCAGACTTAACAACTTGTTATGGTGTTGAATTGGTTTTGACACGACGATGACGATCATCTTTGTGATTGGCGGGCATCTCATGCACGACTAACTTAATTTCGCATGCACCAATCTGTATGAGGGATCTTCAAGGTTGTATTAAAATAAGATCAGAATCGATCTGATCTGATCTGAGTCCTATTCTTAGCTATTTTTAGAACATGCAGATATCTGTCAGTCGCCGTATAAATCATGAAAATGTAGAATTTGTCCGTAATATGTTTTAGTTCCTTAACCTAGCTCTTAGAAACGTTTTTAATTAATAGACAAGCTGCTCTGACATGTCACCCGCCTTGCAGTAATTAAAATAAGTGTGTCGCAACGAAATCTCGCGACCTGGCCCACTTAGGCGATCTACGTGCTAGCTCCCAGCTGTGATGAGGGCTAACATGATGTCTGGTTAGTACTTGAATTAGTGGAGACTTGTGACCTAGATGAATTCGAGCGCTTTGTAACCTTCCATCTTCTGGAAATCCCTATAAAGCCGATGGTCCTGGGTTCGAATCCCGGTAAGGGCACTTATTAGTGTGATGAGCACAGATATTTTGTTCCTGAGTCATAGGTGTTTTTTATGTATTTAAGTATTTATATATTATATATATTGTCGTCTGAGACACAACACAAGCCTTTTTGAACTTACTGTGGGGCTTAGTCAATTTAGTTTATACAGAGGATTACTATAACAAGCTTAAATCTAAAATAGGCCCTTGAGGCATTGTACCAAGGATGCTGGCGGCATTTCCTCGTTGTATCGCAATAGTGATACGTTGTGCGAGGAAGCCGCCATCTCTTGGGTCACCATCACCAGTTACGTCAACCAGACTCTTTGTGATTTCTGCAAAAAACTTGTGCGCGCTGGGACCGCATGGACCTAGAGTTTTACCGTAACGTAAGCATCTTTTTGACACCGGCTATAATTGCCTAAATAATTATTGAAAATTGGAAAGTATCTCAGTAGACAAAAACGTAGACATAAACGCGCGAATCCCGGCCCTCGCCCCTCGCCCCTCGCCTGCGCTCGTTTAGTCTTTTTTCTACCTGTTGACTGTAATAATTGAATTAAGATTTCGTATACTGCGTACTTTTCATCTATAGGCTCCCACCCAACTATAAGATTCATTTCGATACGCAGTTTACAATTGGTAAAAAAAATTACCAATTATGTACCGCCGCGCTCCTATAGAATAGTATTTTATACAATCGTGATATAATATAGAGCTTTTGAGTCGAGTCTTAATTCAACTATTACAGTCGACAAGTAGAAAAAACGTCTATGCATTCTAAAGATTCTTGATGCGTCAAGATTTGATTTTTTTATGTAGACATGTTTCCGGATTCCACGAAGCCGAATGAACAAATTAAGTTTTGTTTTGTTTGAAAAGGTATAGATAAGAAAGACCCTTGACAGTCAGTTGTATTTCACCAACTTAACAATCACCAACATCCTATCAGTCAACTCTAAGGCTGTTGCTTGACGCAACGTTGGCGCAACTGCGCAGCGACGCCATTTTCCATAGTGCTGACTAGACGCCGACGCTCAAAAGACGCTAATATGGGGTGGCCCTTATTGTCAGCTGACAATTGTCAGTGTGGTGAAATAGTGACTGATAGGGATCTGCATAATAAACACTGCATAAATCGAGGGAACTTTTTTCTTTTTCACTCTTTCTGTTAAATATCTTACTAAAATGATGCAATGCAAAAAGAGACATGGTTTAGTTAAATGCATTCATTTTCGCAAAAAAACGACTTGGTTCTAGAAGTTCCAGATTATTTTACAGATTACTCGAAGTATAGATTTTCTGAAAATCTTTAAATGCTGTATGTTATATCTCCAATATCGGGTTCATATCGACACCGGTGATTCACTTATCGATGATAATCGCTCTTAGTTATCTTATCGACCAAAAAATTAATCATCTTGACTTTTAGACTTTGTTTGCCAACTTGCACCTTGCACCATTATTTCTCATATTGAGTTGCTACTAACTCTATAGACAACAAAAGTCTGAAAATACAGAAATTTATTATTATTCTTTATTTATCTTGTGTCTTATTATTCATTTATTTCTCTTTCTTCTTAGGATTATGTTTTTTACAATATAAAAATATAAAAATACATTAAAAAATACTATACAAAACACGTATAAACACATTTTTAAAAACCATTGTACATCCCACGGAAGTGTGGAGGTCGAGGCTTCCTAAACGTCATGTGTCTTATTATTATTATTAAATTAATTTTGAAGTAAGCAAGCAGAAACGTCTAACCGTCGACGATACTACAATGCTACCAGCGCGGCTTACGCGCGCGGCGCGGCGCGGCGGCCCAACGGCATTCGGAGATCGCCCACGTAGGACACTTCCATAGGTATCAAAGGATTGAATTCACCCGCGCCGCGCCGCTTCGCGTTCGCGAGTTATTCGCGCAGGTAAGACACTGCTTTAGAATGACTCACGTTAGAACGGTCCGAGTGCCCGACACTTCTTTTTCTATGACAGGTGACGGTTAACACGTGATTTTTCTATAGAAAACTGAAGTGTCGGACGCCCCGGCCCGGGCCCGGACCATTATAGCATGAGTCACCCTTAACATTTTGAATGCCAAGAACACCTAAAGGCGTCGTTACTTGTCGTGCCCACAACGCCATGCACAACTGGCGTTATGGCGGACGCTGTCAAAGTAACCTTCACACTTTCGAATAAGGTTTACATTAGCTCCCTTGCGCCCGGGAGCTTGGCGTATGAGTGATGTTTGTGTTTACGAGTATGACATGAAGCGTTTCAGGAAAAATCACTGTCTCGGGATGCTCGCCGCTGTGTGTATATCAGAGTCGCGAGTTCAAGTCGCGCCAAGGACAGTGATTTTTTCCAGTTTTCCTTTATTTACATTACATGGCCATTATTTTTCAGATACAGTCACGTCTGAAAATATCGATACAAAGTCCCAAAAATATGTATACGCGACCTAATTGCCCATATATTAAGGTGTAAATGTAAACTTATTTTTGGCACTTTATCGTCCATATCCATACTTTCAGACGTGTCCGTACAGGTAAGTACAGACTTACTAAAGGGTGTTAAAATAATAATCATAAACATAAGAAGCCATGCTAGCCCTCCAGGATACAACGAGACGTATACGGCTAACAACGCTCATATAAGGAACACTTTTAAATCTGTAAATTAATCATTTCGAGCACTTCATTCATTCATTTAAACATTATTGCACAATAAACATAAGTACAAATGGTAGTACTTAAACAAGTTGATATTCAGTTTTACAAATTTAGAGACTTCAAACACAAGAGACAAGGTAGAGGGAGAATATTTAATTCCGAGAAAAGAGGTTTACCAGAAGTCATTGGGCACACTCCACGTATGGCACGAATACATTTTTTTTTGGTAGATGAAAGCCCTTTGAACATCAACCCCGTTTCCCCACACAATCAGTCCATACCGAAGCCCTGATTCCACGTAGCCGTGATAGGCTATCAATGCTGTTTTTTGATCTGCCGTTGCGCGCAGTCTGTTCATAACAAAAACAAATCGATTAATTTTGTTATATACATGTTCAATATGTCCATCCACAGTAGCACGACTTTCACGTTCGATCGGAAAATTTTCAATTTTCTAGACCGCCATATGGGATGAAGCTGTGCGAAAGTTGCCTTGTAAGTCTTGTAAACTCATCTTACAATTCACCTAAGTAGCTTAGCGGCTGTAGTACGATAGACAAACGATACAATTTATAACTAAAGGTAACATTGTACGGAACATCATAATCGCGGCAGTAATGCGACGGCGAACATCGCTCGTTTTATCAAGGAAATTGACAGATACAGTGGAGACATCAGCGCCGATGCAGCTGCAGTTGACATCCGGATGTCACCGGACTCTCAAGATCCTGCAACCTAATATACCATTTCCGGATTCTTCAAAGTCTGCTGAGGTTTGGTGAATACTACACCGCTAATT